>NC_133218.1:1618020-1793020 GCF_040436345.1 Pagrus major | reverse complement strand
CTGGAGACGGACGGACAGACAGACAGACAGACAGACAGACAGACAGACAGAGGAAGAAGTCAAATGGTGATACGATGGCCCTCTACTGATAAACAGAGTGTGCAGTTCATGGTCAGAGGCAATGACATAATAATGGAAATACTTGTCAGACAAAACTGACCTCATCTCAGTTGTTCATGTCCTAGAACTATTTCTTAGTAAACAACAGGCAGGGTGACTAACTGTGCTTGGCTTCCTGAAGACTTGTCATCACAGGTTGCCAGGATTGTTTCCATTGTACCTCTACAGAAGCCTCTATTAAACCTGTGCTAACCAACTGTATCTGGCAACCCTCCTATAGCAAGAGGTGCTGCACTAAAGTGCTGAGTGGAGGGATAAACTGTTGTTTGTCAAGAAACAGTTCTGGTGTGTTACTTCCTCTAAAATCACAATTAGTTATTATTTATAGAACGATTAAACAAACAATATACAATATACATACTGTATATATCTAGCCAAGCTAGCTGTTTCCTTCTGTTTCTGGTCTTCAGATATTTCATTCATGAACAAATAGAGTATACCTCACAATGTTGAGCCATTCCCTAAATGCTTCATAGAGTGCCAGATACTGTCTGATATCCCATAACCAAAGTTTAATCAACTGTAAATAAACACGCTCCGTGTGGAGCTACAACTGCGCTATTGCATCTGGTGTGAACAGTGACAACGCATGTTGGCAGCAACAGTAATGCTGCGTTCCAGACAACTCAGAACTCAAAAATTTCTGACCTCCTACAAGAAAAATTACAATGGAATGCCACTCAGAGTTGCAATTCCTACTTGTATACTCGGGGCACTTCTATCTACCCTGACCTCATGAGGAACCAGTTGTCCAATGCCCACATCAATGGGGACGGGGTAGGATGTATTTGTAGATTACAGTATTTGTTTTAGGCTAGTCGATGGAATGTTTAGATACTATTTATAGTATAAAATGACCATAAAATAAAATCTATAATGATGTCAGTCACCTCATGTATTGTTTTCCCTCCTCTTTTTCATTTATACATGCACAGAGGCGGAGGGAGGGAGAGACATCATTTTGTTACGGTCAGCCAAGGTTTTTGTTTACTTTTGGTGTAGTGCACTTGGAAAACTTTGAGGTCGAAGATTGGAAAACTCAACCAGAAAAGTTCAGACCTCCAACTTTGACTAGAATGCAGCATTACTGTGCATTTTCAAACCAGGATGTGTATCCATACATTACCTGATTCACAGGTGAAGGTGCGTGAGGTGTCGTCTGTAAAGACAATGGCCACTGCCTGTCGCTTGGTATCTCTAGGCAACCGTGTGACATTCTTGACGTTGCTAATCTCTGTCACCTAGGCAACAGGTTGAGGTAAAAAGGTTAACCATGTAGAAATCAGTGCCAGTTATTGTTTGATTAAATTTATGACACCTCAGTGCTTGTGAGAAAAAATTGTGACGCTAACTAAAGTGGAGGTAAGTGGTCAAGCTGAAACAGTGATTTGAATAGATAATGAGTGGATGATCCTACGTTCTGGTTCACTGTGGAGGAACAACGGACACATTTCTCCTGAGAATAACCCCAAAATATGGAATATAGCCTTTTTCAAACTATCTTGTGTCTGTCCTCATGTGGAAAATGGTAAATCACAGTTTGATTAAAGTTCAGAGAGTTATTCTTTAGCATCGAGTATTCCAGAAGAAAAAGTCATGTTACATGACATGTACATGACATGGAGCACTTCCAAGGGTTGGATAGAAATTAAACTAAAAATCATGTGCTGGAGGTGATAATTCATTAATCACATTCACAAATGGGACAAATACAGTTTTTTATCCATTACTGTTATTATTTTAAATCTTTTATGTCCCTTAATAAAGATGTGTTGGTTAAAAATAATCACAGTCGCTGTTACTGAAATAACCTGTCTGAGAAACTTTAGGCAGTTAGTTGGTTTGTCTGGAACAACACAATTGTTTATACAAACCTTTGTGAACATCGTGTATTTTCTATCATCATGCTCATAGTGAAGCTACAGAATAAAAGACAACGAGATTATGTATATGGTCAATGTGCTATATTGTGACCACATGGATAGTCATTGGTAGTATTAGTCTTACTAGTGGTCTAAGTAATATTGGTTATCAAAGTGTACTGAAGTAACAGATCACAGCAAGACCATAACATTCTAATAATAATCATTTGAATCATCTATCAGTTCCCCATTCTCTTTCATTCATGTCTGTTTGCCGATGTCTTTTGTATTTCTATGACTCACTTTGTATTGAGTGTTCAGTCAGAGTGATCGTTATTGGGGGTGCTTTAAACTGTCTGCTGTACTGGTGTAACCAATGTCTCTGCCTATCACCGCAATAGGTTTTATGTTGTTTTCCAATTTCATTCCCTCATGGTGGATATCTGGTACTATACTGTCTCTGTGATGCTTTGGAAAGGAATGGACTGGTTATTGCTTTCTTGAGAAGTGGGTGTGTGTTGTGTGTGCGAACCCAGTGGGGCACTGAGCACATTTTTTAAATGATCAAAAGGAAAGTATTAATAATGTTTAAAAGCTTATTACTTTTTATTGTGAAATAAACAGCATAATTTAAGTAGAGGATTCAGTTCTAGGTGAAAAGGTTAAGTCTCTTGAGTGGTTTAAAGGTCCCATATTATACTGTTTTTCATCAATTTCACAGAGCTGTCAGAGGTCCAACAACACTGTATTCGAAATGTATTGCCCCAAACCCATCCGTGGTCCTGAATTTCAGCTGTCTGAAAGTTGCTCAAGTGAGCTCTACTGAGAGCAGGCTGTTTCTGTGCCTGCACCTTTAATGCTAATGAGCTCTGTCTGTCAACGCCTGCCTTGCCTGCTACACGCCCCTCTCAGGGAGAGGATGCCGCTTACGCTAGCGGTAGCATGCGTTAATGTTTACGGTGGATGTATCGCTATGGCTCGCCGAGATGCTCATTCAACCATACCAGTTTGACCCAGAATCGGAGGCTCCTGAAGAAATACAGACTCTGCGGCTGCAGCAGGACTCCCCAACACAACCACCCGGCTCCCATCCTCCATTGACCTGCAACAGGTAACATCTAAACAGCTAGTGAAAGCTGTGTTTGTCTCCAACACAGTCTCCAAACTCTTGGACACTGTTCGCATAGTCTCTGTCTCCAGTCTGCACGTTTCCAGACTTTTCACTGTGACAACCAAGCTCCCTCGTAATATTATTAACATTAAACTCGCTTCAAACGCCATTGCATAGCGGACCGAAGCGGAGCTAACTAGTTACTAGTTACATACTCAGAGGCAACTGTAAATACTATCAAAACGTGGCGACACTCACCTGTGGCTCCGGTGCAGTTGCTGGGCCCCGTATGGTTGGGACTGATCCTTTTACAAGGGTCAGTGTCGAGGCAAAGCCAGCTTTGTACTGACCCTCGTTACTGAAGCAGTCCGATGTGAAGTGGTTAGCACACACAAACAGACTTACAGGAACCATAGCCGGCACGTTGTCGTTAAAAATGAAACGCAACCACTGTCTCTTCTGTTCTTCTGTAGCTGGGACAGAATATAGGCACTTATGTTGATTTGTACAGCCAACAACAGAACACTTCTCGTTGCGCTTCGATATGGTGCTTTCGATAGGGTAATGGCGGATCTCCGATCTACGGTAATGCTGTACCTGGTGGGTGGAGACACTGTGGGTGGGAATATTCAAATGATCGGTCAATGACGTCTGTGACCAATGCCGAATTTGACTCGTTCATCTGGAAACTGCAGGCAAGACACCGTCAGAAATCTGTATCTCACTCAAAAAAGCACGGATGGTCTTTTTTCAAAGTTTTTATGCATGTGGCAGCACCATAAACCCAAAATGACACCCCAAATCCCAGAAAAAGTGAGTTTTTCATAATATGGGACCTTTAATGTCTCTTTGTGAATAAAAAACTTGCATATAGAATATATATTTAAAAATAGTGGAATCCCCCTTTAACAGTATCAATGAAATCCAGGAGTTGAAGATCTCCCTCCACTTTACTGTTGAAAAACACAAATTTCTTAAGCTTATGTTACGTTAGAAAAATTCTATTGTGTGGCTGTTGAATTATCTATATGTAAGGATAAAGATGTATACACAAAGTCAGATAGGTCGTCTGCTTTTGAAAGGGGAACTCTACTGAGGAAATTCAGTATAACTTCCTTTGAAGCTAAATAATTGTCTCGGTCTTTTTGAATTCTTTAAAAAATTAGATGTTGTCTAGCCATAGTATTTTAGCCCCATACCAAATATTTAGTGGAATCCTTTACTGGAATAATTCCAACTACAGAATCATCACAATCATACAGAGAAAGAATTTCACACTTTGACATATTCAATCTTCAATCTGAAGCATCAGAGAATTGGTTAATCATTTTGTCTTTTAAAAAAAAGTGTCGTGTCCTCTGCCAGTAAGGTACTTCCTACCAAAAATCTAAATTCCTTCAAAATTAATGTTTACAATATTAGTTGACAATAATTTGGTGACTAAAATAAATTAAGAAGGAGAAAAAGGGCAACCCTGCCTGACCCCTCTATTCACTTGCAATCTTTTAGAGGTATTAAAATCAACTGAAACCAAGCTATTAAAGTCTCTTAAAACTGACTGACAGTGTCAACAAAGCTATTTCGAAAACCAAAAGACTTGAGGGGCGGTAAAAGAAATTTGTGCTTAATTGTGTCAAAAACAAAATAAGTGCCTTAGAATGAACTGCATCAGCATAATCCAGCATCTCTGAGATCAACCTCATATTACAACTAATATGTCAGGGGTTTTTTTTGTTGTTGTTGTTATAAATCTTGTTAGACACTAGAAGCTATATCTAATAAATCATCTAGCATTTTCCTTAATGAACCTATAAAATATATATAAACCAGGTTTAGCTTCATCGCTGCCATGTCTTTTTGACTGATCCATTCTTTGTACATACAGATTATTGGATACTGGATAAGTTCCTAAAAGTGTATATAAAATTCAGATAAACCATTCATACCTGGAGATTTGCCTTTCTTCATCTAAAATCAAAAAATGTCCTCAGTGGACAGGTCAGAATCACACAGAGATTTCAGCTCCTTATCAATTGAAATGAGTGTGATTTTTCTTTTTCCAGGAAACTTCAATTCATTTAATTTTCCCATAAAATGTAGTCACAAAATTAGAAATAAACTTTGGATATTTAGAAGGAGCTACATTCATATAATGATCTACAACTGATGATTTCCATTATTATTAATAAAACTTTAATAGTGTAGACCTAATAAATGCTCCTTTTGTCAAGTCAAATACATTTCATTGAATTGTGCATCAGTTCATCTTCTTGCATAGTTTTTTCTTTCTTTAATTCCTAACTTCTTTTATTGGCAACATATCTGATTGATATTTGAAGAATTCCCATTTTTTCTTATAGTCAGCCATCACTGAGGTCACTCTGCTAATTTTTTATAGTGTCATTAATGAATCATCACTTGAATGAGAATTGTTAAAATTGCAATTCTTTCACAAATTGAAGGGTACGGAAAGAAATTTAAAAAAAGAAAGCCAGGGTGAAAGAGAGGTTGGAGCAGAGTAGTGAAACAAGGTTATTGCTGTGCCATGCTTGGTTTAGCCTCGGAGAGTATCATCATTAACGACATCCTCCTTTGTGTTACAAATCGTATACAAAACAGTTAGGTACTATACCTCCAGATTCTTTGTGTTTGCAGCCCTCTAAGCTGTGGGCCCCACAGTTCCTTTAAGTAGCTGAAAAAAAAGATGCTTTTGGCAGCAGACTGTCTGGTCTCAGCTCAACTCTTGGCAATACACAAGATGAGACCGAGGTGGGTGTAGACTGAAAGGCATCATTCCTTTGTAGGTGAGGGAACGCCGCAACTATACTCATAGACACTGGAGCTGTAGTGCGTCACTAACATTAGTGCCTACTCATTTTGAAAGACTGACAGCCAATTGGGAAACTCAAACTCACAATCGACCAATGGTGTCAATGGTGTCACTGTAATGGACTGACAGCAAGTTAGGGACTGACCCCGAGCTTGCCCCACTTTGCTGCGGTCCATCCAAAAAATACAGAAAAGTCACTCTTTAACTTCCACTGGTTCAACGGTGTGTTGAAGGATGCTTAGTGAAGGAGTGTAAGAGAAGACAAGAAAGGTCATGTGAAGGAGAGGTGATGATGGGGAAGAATGAAAGATAAAAAAGAAGGCGGACTGTTCTTAATCCCTGTCGGTGTGTGTGTGTGTGTGTGTGTGTGTGTGTGTGTGTGTGTGTGTGTGTCCGTCCTGTCCTGTACCTTAGGATAGGCTCTGATGTAGGCAGACTTCTCATCAGGGTATTTCTCCAGACGGCGAGGACCTTTACTAGATGACTTTTTGAACACCAGCCAGCAACGGCGATAGATCTGTAACATACACACACACACACACACACACACACACACACACACACACACACACACACAGGAAGAGGAAAACTATAGGTATTACTGTGTTTTGTGGAATTGAATCCATCCATCTTGATGAAGTGACATTTAAACGTATTTAAAAAACACATTGGTGAGCTGGAAGGCAAGGCTTTTGATTTACTAGTCCATCTACGTTCCAACTCTCACCTATGGTCATGAGCTTTCGGTACTGACCAAGAGAATGAGATTGTGGTTACACACAGCCAAAAGGAGTTTGCTGTTTAGGGTGGCTTTGCTTTTCCGTTTGGTCCAGTTCAGCTTACATATCTCATCTGGCCTGGGAACGCCTCAGGATACCCCAAGAGAATCTGGAATGTGTTGCTGTGGAGATGGACATCTAGAATATCGTGCTTAGCTTGCTGGCACCATGACCCGGATGAGTGGAAGAAAATGGATGGATAGAAAAAAATGCACTTGTTTTCTCAATTTGCAGTATTATGTCTAAATGCTGCAAACTTTGTCAGTCTGACAAAAGATGAAGATGTTTATGAACATGTTACTTAATTTGCTTTCAGGGCCACCTATAGAATTGTGAGTATGTGAGTTTGTGAGTTTAACCTCAAAAATGTCATTACCAATGTTGCAAAACAACGTGATCAGGCAAATAGTTTTTTTTTTTTTTTTTTTTTTTTGCCAGAGCAGCTTATGGACATGAATGCATATACAAAACTTGTCCAGCTGCCCTCTTCCTGTCTCTCTCTTTGAGCCTTCAGTTGTTTACAAGAGCTTAGTTCAGTCTCAAGGGGAGTAGGAGGGAGAATGAGAAGCTTAGGCCAAATCTTGAACAGAACAAGTATGGAATACCAATACTTTACCACCTGTAGCTTGTCAAAAAGGAGTACTGAGCACAATGGGCCATAGACACTGCCATTTGAAAGAAGAATTGATTTTGGAGAGGTGAATTAAGCTTACTCTTTCAGCAACCATTACATTTACAGCTGGACACTGATCCATAAAAATGATCTTTTCTATAAATCACAATTATGGTGTTTAGCTGATGCTTCTGTCCAAAGTGATTTGCAATAGAAATTGGCTGCAAATGCCGCTTAATATGGACACATGGAGATTCAAGTCAACTACTGTCTCATCATAACCTTATCATCATGGTAAAATTATAATCCTTAATATCTTTAATATTTTAAATTACATTACCGACACTATATATTGGTTTTCCAGCAACAGCCATTCAGTGTTTTTACAAGCTGTGATTGACTAACTTTATTTTGCTTGTAGAGACAAAATCCAGTGTGACAACACATGTAAAGCGTGCAACAAAATTTGATCATGAGTTCAGTTACCATGCTGACTTCTAGACCTCTGTATTAAAAGAGCCTGATGCAAAGAACCATCTCAGCCAACAGTTTGTTTGGCTGCACTGAAGACAGACTGTTTCTTCTGACAGAGGAGCTGATCAAGATGTGTCAGCTGCCACCAGTGCTCAATACATGTCAGTTTGAATTAACCCTTCAAATCTTAATTAGTAAAATAAAACGATGGTTTCTTATGTACTAGACTGTATATCATTTATGTAATGTTATGTAATGTGCTTGTGTGCAAGTACAGGGTAGTGTGTGTGTTGAAATTTTGGATGTGTACAGTTGCTTTAACTTTTGATATTTTCTTTTTAGCCCCCAGTCCCTTCCTTCAAGATCCTTTGCCTTTTGCTAGGCCTAATTCAATTTCATTTTATTTGACCTTATTAATATATACCTTATAAATTTTTCAATACCTTTCAATAAGGACTTAATCTCATCAGTGTCAGAGACCAATTCTCATGCAGCATGATTGTCATGCGAAGATGTGTAATGTAATCTTCTGTTAAAATAGATTTCATAAAATTGGTATCAAAAAAAGGATCGTTCAGGAACCAGTATCGAAATCAAGGTACAGGCATCTGTAACGTTACTGAAAATGTTTGACAATATCCACCACTGGATTACAGACTACATTTTTTGTGTTGCTTTTGACTTAGTTTTGAATAAAATATTGTTTAAATTACTAAAAATGTCGTGTGGTCTTCCTCATTGTTAAGCTCACTGAGCCTGGGCTGTGACAAAGTGTTTGTATTTACACACAGCTGGTGCAATCGGCCGCAGAGCTACAAAAATAAACCCAGAAAACTTGGAAAGTTAATATTTACAATATTAAGTTATTTGATATATTTCCATAGAAACAAGTCGTTCTCAATGAGAATAAGGTCCCCATAACACTGCTGACGCTGAAAGGTAGCTACTTAGAAGGGTCCTGCTACAGTAAAACAGAATGAAATTGTCCTTTGAGGACATTTGTTTTTTCAGATTATTCAGTCATGTAAATCAATAAGTGAAGATTTTTCTCTTCTCTTAAAATTTCTTCCTCAAAACTACATAGTGCACCTTTAAATATATATATTTACATGTTACAGTTACGGCTAAGAATGATAACAGAAATAAACGAGTTTGCCTACTTCTCCAATCTCACAGTGCAAATCAACTAACAGTGTTCTACCCAGAAGTGACTATTGTTAATAAGGCAATGTCATGCTGATGCAGTCTATTGGGGTGGAAATAGGATGTACAGAACATTTAAGAACATGATTATATTTTCTCAAATAAAAGCTGGTTGTCAAATAAAGTCCATGTATCTAAAAATGGCTGGAGGAGCGGTCGCCACATCCCAAATACAGGCTGTCGGGTGAAGGGTGGATAAACTCCTGGTACCTGTCTTACAATGTGCATGCCATCTGAGCACCATACATTCCCATCACTTTAATTGAATTAATTCAACAATGTAATCATGCTGCTGTCAACACTTTGTTGTTCCGGATTATGCATCTTCAGTGTTATTGTGCACTGTGGGTGTACAGTATGTTTCCCAGCCACACAGTATTGTTGTAATTCACAAGTGCCACAAGAAGGGAGTAGCTACATTTGAAGTACTGTAATGGACCTGTGCAATTAACTAGGTCTTCCACAGTCTAGCAAATATTTCACAATAGAAGCCTTCCTTGTAAATGAAGGGATTCTTCTACTGAAGTGAAGTTAGTCATATAGGTGTAATCTGTGAGGCAGTACTTCCCATGAGGCTTGACAGTCTTTAAGTTGTATGTATAGGCATAAAAAAATGAGCGGGCTAAATGCATTTTCCAACAATGAATCTGACAGATGTGGGATTTTTCAGAGCTTAATAAATAATTCTGTCACACACTGATGGAATAGTGATGCACCCTATAGAGTGCGTTAAAGTATGTTAAAGCAGAAATATAAATAACACTTTCAACATATTTAAATCCATTAATTATACACATTCATAGATACCAGCCACCCATATACACCAGATCCATGCATTTTTTCCTTAGAAATGAACAAATATGTTGAAAAGCAACTTATCTACAATGTTAAGGAAAGTGAGAAAAACTTCCTGGATCTGTTCCTTTTTCTGGATCTACACCAAAAGTTAGTGGGGCCTGTTCTGGGCTGAAACCCATCCTCCACCCAAGACAAACCAACCAACAAATGGACACGGGCGATAACATAACCTTGTTGGTGAGGTAATGATACAGCAGTATTAATGTACCACATTTCATCCTTTCAAATCCTTTCTGTCTCCTTTTAATTTTTTCTCAATCTAGTGTCTGAAATTATCACGTTTTCAAGCCATGTTCTGTAAAACTAGACATTTTAGTTAATCTGAAAGGAAAATGTATGTTGAAGAAGAAAAACAGCTGACCATTCTTCAAAATGCCCACGTATCCATTTAAAGTCTACTGCCGATGCAGCACTTCAAACTTACACTAACGCCATGCCTGCTGTAACAACATCATTTTCTTGTGCTTTCATGTGAGGACCCCCGGAGGAATAACAGTAACTCCAAACTGTTTCACATCAGTTTCATCTTTGAAGCTTTGAGAAGAGAGCAATTAGCACTTTCTATCTCCCCCCTCCCTCACACCCCTCCTCTCTTTAACTTCACTTAGCACTCCTCACAGCTACTCTGTCTGCCGAGACCTGATTGCTTCAAACACAGGATGGTGAAGAGATACAGGGGAAGGAGAGATGGAGAGGAGGGAGAGGTTTTATGTGGAGGGTGGACTGAAAAGACATTAAATGTAGAAGAAGAAAGCAGAAGAAAACATATTCAAGGTGTTTTCCCCCCTAAAGCTTTGTGTTCACTGCGAACACCAGTACAGAAGGGATAAAAATTGATGTCACAGTCTCTTGATACCGCATGATATTTGGATGAAAGCAGGAGAATGAATCCAGCCTGACTGTTACCACTTGCTGGTAGACCTGAGTACTGTATGTGCACAATTGAACCCAGGTTTTTGCATAGTTTGCAGTGAGAAATCGTACCAGTGTACTTCGATGTCAAAATGCATACCTGCTTCATAAAATGCATACAGGTTGGCAGGTCTGCATGAGGAATTAGATGTCCTCCACCCTGCTTGTAATGGCTGGTGACCGGTGAAACTTCAACATCCAGACGGAGAAGTTAACATTAGAATTATTGCCTCTATCTTCTTTCTCATTGTCACTCTCTTCCTCCCTCCAGTCACAAAGATGGTAATTGACACGTCCTTACATTCCACTGACCTCTCTCTAACCTCTTCATGTCTCTGACCACTTCTTTATACTCTCAAACATTCCTCTTCTTCAAACTAGTGCTGTGCGATATGGACAGAATTTTATATCTTGATATAGCTAATTTTATATCCCGATAACGATATATATCCCGATATAGTATTTTTTCTTAGAATTATATATATATATGTTCAAATCAATCACATCTCAGCACTATTTTTGATAACCATGTGAATGAAAGGCAAATGAATGGCACTTTCTCCTTTTATTCGTGACTTTTTGCAGGACTGTCACAACAATTAAGAATTTGTAAACAAAAACTATTCCAAGCTTTTATGTAAATATAAAAAAATAAAGATCTTTTTCCGGGTAGGACAGCCAGTAGCTAACGTTATTTTCGTCTTCCATTGCGCTCTCCTCCGTCTCCGCCATGTTGCTTTGCCTCTGTTTACTCCCGAGCGACCAGTGCCGTAAACTAGTCCTTGCGGGTCACGTAAAAATGCTACCACAAAGCAGTAGCGTTGCTGCAGTTACATCGCCTTCATACAATGAACTTGTTTTGAACTCAAAATTTGGATATCCAACGGTCATTCCGACGTTGAGTTGTGCTTTACACGGTGTATTAAATCACAACTGTAGTGTACGTTAACATTGCTAAACAAGTAGCCTACACGTTAAAATTACGATATAAACAACAGAGGGTTATATCCTTCGGTAGACTTTTTCATATCGCAATACGATATATATCGTAATATCGCACACCTCTACTTCAAACTATGTCCTTATCTGCAGCAACATTTTCTCGCTGTCACCCTTTTCTCTTTCCTTATCCCCCGTCTCAGCTCTCCCCTCACCTGACTCCTTCTCACTCATGTGTCCTGACTCTGCCACTGATACTCTACCATCTACTTCTTGCCCCACAACATCAGGAGGATATGTTTGTCCCTAACCCAGAAGGCATCACAGGGTCTGTTCCAGACTCTCATTCTGTGCTTAGACTGCTGCAACTCTCTCGTGGCAGATGTGCCTACATGTGCCGTCTGACTCCTGTAGCTCATCCAGACTGCAGCAGACCGGCTGGTCTACAGCTTACAAAAGTTCTGCAACACTACGCCACTCGTCCACATGCACTGGCTAGTGGTGGCAGTTCAGATCAGAATTCACACAATGGTACTTGCCAAACAATCATCTTGTGGTGCGTGTACTTGCAAAGTGCTATGCAAATAGAATTATTACTGTTATTATTACCATACACCCCAGCCCATCCCCATGCTCAGCTACTGCCAGTGCTACTTTGCTACTCCCTCACTACAAAGAGGGCCGAGGTACAAATCAACAAAATCCAGGCTGTTTGCTGTCCTGGCTCCCCCAAGGACGAGCTCCCCCCTGATATAAGGACGAACACTACATAACTTCCATCGCAGACTGAAGACTGCACCTTGGCCAATGAATACCAAAAAAAAATTCTTTATCACCTATTGCATGTCTGTCCTATTGCATCCTGGGAGAGGGATCCCTCCTCTGTGGTTTCTTCCATCTTTTTTCCCCCTGTTAAAAGGTTTTTTTTTCTTTAGATGGTAAGTTTTTCCTTACTCGAATCAAGGGTCTAAGGACAGAGGATGTCATTCACTGTACAGATTGTAAAGCCCATTGAGGCAATGTGATTGCCATTTTGGGTTATATAAATAAAAATGTATTGGATTTGTTTCTATAGTGCTTGAAGCAGTTCAGCTAATTTGAGGAAATTGATGTACTAGAATGATTTTTGCAGTTATTGGGTTGTATCCACATAGTTGAATACACTCATTGTAAGTCTTGTATCCAAGCGTCAGCTAAATAACCATCATTTAATGTTGAACCAGACAAAAGCATCCCCCCCTCATCAGCACAGTGGCCCCCAATCACACAGGAGACGGGGGTTCAATTCCCAGACAGAGAGGTGAGCTGCACAAACAAGTGCAACCTCTTCCAGATCAGATTAGACAAATCTTTTCCCAGCAGGACAATCAGCTTTGAGCACGGTAGATCGATCGGTTGTTGTAGTGCCTCTGGGAATGCTTCGTCCCTCACTACCCAATGTCCCCACAGGTATCATTTAAGTTTGATCTGATCTTATCTTCCCTGCTTTAGTAACCTTTGTCACCTCTGCTGCAAAGTCCTAGCGCCTCCAGACTAATAGCAGCATATGACTCCTTTCAGCAACAGTGGCTCTGTACCAGTCTAGTTGCTATTTTTGGCAATGACTTTGGCCTTCTTGTTTCATAATAAGCAAGGTCGGTGCTAACAGCTACCATGTAAATGATTTTGAGTGATCATCTTGGCGCTTCATTTATCAATGTGGAGGTGGAAGGCACATTCAGAGTCATTTCAGTTTCTCCCAAAACTATTACATAATTTGTGGTTGGCTTATATATGCTGCACATCTCTGACTTACTGCTAATGCAGTGTTGACAGATGCACATTAGTCTGCACAGGAGAATGAAGAACGTGTTGCATCATGGGATTTGTGTGATCACATGGAGATGTCGTGTCAGTTCAGAGGAAATGTTTTATTTGCATTAAATAACCTGTATCTGTATGAAGTCACAAAATATATGTTTAAGATGTTACTTTTGAAGGGCCATTTCAGTTCACAACATATGGTCTCATATCACAATATAATACAGATACATTGCCCAGCCCCCTTTTACACAAACATTTTATTCAAGCTAGACATTTCCTTGTTTTATGGCAGTTGTTGTAAGACAGGTAATTCAAGACCCCAGCAAAGATTTTTAGTCAGGAACCAGTCTGTATTTGTTCGTGCTGTCCCCTGCCTATTTTTTTGAATACCATCTTTAATCTGAGAATTCACAATAATCTTTAACTTTAATCTCCATATATTTCTTGCAAAGGAACCAACATTAAACAAGGAGGATGATACCGTATTCTTGCAGTGCCATACCACAATGAAGCTAAAGCTACATCTGTCTGAGTCTGACCTGAATTTGCCTCTTGATAACCATGGCATTGTTTCTAATGACAGAGAGAAGGAGCACCAGATGAGGAGAAGCAGTGGCAGCCTGCTCTGGAGGAGCGGAGGAGGATATTATAAAGGGGTAGGGAGGTCAAAGCGCCTGTAGTGCTGGGAGGAGATGTGAATCTGAAAACAAGATCAGGGAGCCCAGGCTCTATAGAGCAGGCTAACCTATAAGCCTCAGAGGGCTGCTTATATAATGATGCCTTCAAGCCATAAAAAACGCATTTAAAGGTTCTTTGAACTGAAAAGAGAAAAGTGTATGTGGCAGGGTGTGTATGTGACTGTACCCACTCTAACAAGATCATCATGTACCTTCATTTGAGTATTCTTTTCAGTGTAAGACTTTTGAGTACTTGGATCACTTTTTTGTTGTAAAGAAAAAACGCGTTAGCTCTGCAATTCAAGTAATCCGTTATTTAGTTACTTTTAATGAAAGTATCCGTTACTGGAGAAAATTGCTGCCATCCAGCGCGCCCGTGGAGAGGCTTTTTAGCCTTGGAAGTCTTGTCCTCAACCCGAAGAGGAACTGACTGTCAGACACACGTTTTGATAAACTTCTTCTCCTGCATTATAATCACTACCTTGGAGTAAAGTTAACTAGACAGAACAGAACATTGGCTGGGTGAGTTTGTGTGTTTGAAAAGCCTGAATGCACTTATATAGTTTGTATGTAGGAATGTATTTTGAAAAAAGAAGCCCATGCACTTTCATTGATTTGTGCTTTTATCGTTTCTCATAGTTCACGGGTTCATTAGTTGTATTTTTAAACATCATATACTCGGCTATAAGAGCCTGTGTTGTATTGTTTTCATCGAAACAGCTGTGCCTAATACTGTATGCCTCTGCACAGTTCACTGTCAGATTGTTAGATGGAATATAACATTTACAGCTCTTTATTTTGCTGTCATTCCTATTATTAGGTGGCTGAGTTACCGATTGTGGGCTACAGAATGAAGTTAAGTCAATACTTCCAAAGGTACATGTACAGTTGGCTACACGCCATCTGGAAAATATAACTGACATGCGTAACAAGTCGCAAAGAGGTTTTACCATAATTTTTGGTAACTCTAAAGTACTCTAACATGTTACTTTTCCAAGAAGATAATGCAGTAACATAACAAGTTACTTTTTAATGGCAGTAATGTCACGGTGCCACCGTGACAGCTGGGTTGCCTTGTCCTGTTTCTCTGTTTTTTTCCCCGTCTACCTTCTCCCCCTCCGTTTTCTCCCTCACCTGCTCCCTTTCCAGTGTTTGTGTGTGTGTGTGTGTGTGGGCGTGGCGGCAGCAGCAGCAGCAGCAGCGAAGTGGCACACCTGACTCTCATCAGCCCATCAACCTCCGCCTATATTACTCTGGACTCTTCACTGCTTCAGCGCCAGATTATTCCGTCCTGTGTGGTGATTACATTGTGCCTCAGAATTAAGTTCTGTAAACCTACTATTTCTTGCTCTCGTGTTTTTCTATTGTGCTTATGTTCCTGTGTGTTGGCTCGCCCTGCAGAAACCCTCAGCGCCATTCCGCTCTGTTCCTGCTCGCCAGCTGCCCCGAGTTCCTCCTCGCTGGCTCCGGACAACGCCGCCTGCCTACCTACCTGCCTACCTGCCTGCCTTTCTACCTGCCTGTCTGGTCACCTCACTCTCGCTACCACCTGAACTGCACTCTGCAAAATAAATCTTTTGCTAACTGAAAAGCACTGTCTCCGATCTCTACATTTGGGTCCGCAGAAAACCTGAACATAACAAGAAATCTTAATGATGTTAATGAGTTACTTTTAAAAGTAACGTTACCCAACTCTGGCAAAGACTGATGAAAAGGTATGGATCCCCTTCTTTATTTTTTGTGTGTTAAATGGTGGTATAAATCTATATTAGCTAGCTAGTTAGTTAGCTACATTAGCTTGACCCCCTATTAAAAATCTTCTGAGCAAGGAGTACTGTATGCATAACAGGCTTCTATCATTACTAATCATTTAGAGTAAATGAATAATCAATCAATAATGTACATAATAGTGCATGTGAATAAAAATAACAAAATGCAGATGCTGTCTGGCCCAAGATTTTCAGGGACCCCATCTAGCCACTGCTAAGGAAGAATTCTGAGGGTGACACTGACACTAATCAATATTAAAAATGAGCGACTGTGCTTATGTCAACTCTAAATGCCACTCCTAATGACTTCACTACCACCTCACTTTCGTCTTTATGATTTCAGCTATGGGGAGTTTGTCAGTGAAAGGCATTTCAAGCACTCAACTATGCATGTGTCCTCTCAGTTTACTTAAAACTTGGCCAATGTCACATTTAATTCCACCTTTGAGACTCTTTCAGGACCACTGAGGTAGGTGTTTTGTCCTAATATCATAATAATTAACCCTAACCCTTAAATGCAGCATATGCATATCTACTGGTGAGTATTGAGGATCTAAATTGTATTAAAGATGTTAGGTAAGTGTCAGTAACATCAAATATAGTTGACCTTTTCTATTTGGTTGGTAATTAGATGCATTATTCAGGGCAATCTACTCTCCAGAATGTGCAAAGACTAGAAATGATGTCCATGAACTAGTTGAGTGCTGGTGTCATGCATTAAGTGCAGCACTCTACATATTCAAATACACACTAGTCCAAGGAGTGTTTAGTTTACTAATTTCAGAGTGTGGAGTCCAACACTTCAGTGTGTAGATGCATCTGAAGAATAAAACATGTAGTTTACTGCTATTTGCAGAATGTTGGGAAAACTACACAGGAATATGTAGGAACACATGTCCATCGACTCTGCATTACATTGAGGCCCTGTTGTTCTTGTTAACTCTTTTCATCTGGATGAAGAAGATTCACAGGAAGAAGGCGCCTTCCAGGCTGCCACCTTATCTCCTGGCAGAGAGGACAGTGTTTTCCTGGACCATAAAGACTTCAGATGAGGACAGTTTTAATTAATTTACAACTAAACTCCCATTTTTGAACTTTCTCTCCCCTCCAAACAGATAAATTCTTCCCTCACAGGTCAGTCTGAGTGAGCATGGAGTCACCTACTCTCTCCACATCAGGAGGGACCGGAGCTATCTGGTCATCAGAGACTGTGTTAATACAGAGTCTTTACATTTGCAAATTAAGTAACATGTCTGATGCCTCTCTCTCTCTCACCCTCTCTGTCTCTCTGACTTCTGATTCACAAACACACTCTCCAGAGTGGACACCAGACACCTTCTGGTGTTTGTTCTATGCTCTCACTCTGTCTTCTGTTATTTACGACACATCTGGTCTCACTATCTGTGGGACATTCCACCCAAATGGTCTCTGTGTTCCTCCAGATTTCAGACCATTTCTAATTAACCATTAAGTCAGTATCTCACCCTCTTAATTCTAACAAATTAAGAAACAGTAAAAGAAGTTCATAAAACTGATCTTTATCCCGTTTCTCTACGATTAAGATTGACTGAGATCAAGTTTTAATGTTTAATCTGTCCTGTGTTCGGTGGAACCACAGCACCTCCTGATGGTGAGTCCTGGTACAGTTGGACGAGAAATATTCTGTTTAATATGTTTATGGTTATAACCAGTAAATGTCTCTGATATGTCTTTGTTTAACAAGTATTAAGCTAGAACTAGGAGAAATATGTATAAGTGATTTTAATCACGTCATAATCCTTTTCATGATAGACAAAGTACATCTAGTGAGCCATGGTGAGATTCTGTGAAAAGGTGAAGCACGGTTTTGAAACGTTTAAAACTATAAGTTTAGTTTAGTGAGTTTCTGTGAATTTTCACACCTCCACTAAATCTTGGAGATAAAAGCCAGCAAGCCCTGCCCCCCAGACACGCCTCGATTTGTAGATAATAAAACAGGGAGACATGCTTCTCTCGAGTTAGTTTTTCTTTTGTTTTCAGTTTCTTTAGTCGGGTTTTTTAGTTTTAGTCAGTTTTTATTTTGAGTTTAGAGTTTTGTTTTAGTTTTTGTTAGTGAAACTTAGTTTTTCACTCTTACTCTTGTAACTTACTTTTGAAACTCTCGTCTTTAATTTTTCCGTTCTTTGAAACACGCTCCAAGACAGCGACCTCAGCAGAAGTGCTCACGCGTTGATTTTTCTCACTTTTATATTTTTTGCAGTATTGATTAGCTTCTTTT
Source organism: Pagrus major (assembly GCF_040436345.1). Classification (NCBI taxonomy): domain Eukaryota; kingdom Metazoa; phylum Chordata; class Actinopteri; order Spariformes; family Sparidae; genus Pagrus; species Pagrus major. Next base: position 1,774,813 of record NC_133218.1, on the reverse strand, counting down.
ATTAAGTTTGTACCAGAAGGAAGTTCTGTTTTAATTTGTTTTATACAGTTAAGTATCGTAACCTGCTTTTGAAGAAGTGAACTTAATTTAGATTATCTTGCATTAACTAACAACGGACGATCCGCCTGATCAACGTATCATCCTCAGTTATTTTATTCAAGAAGTTAGATTTAGTTTACAAAGTCAGAGCCTGAGAACCACTCGAAGCAACGAAGAAGAACATCTTTATCACAATCATCATCACGACACTACAGCAACTTGCTGTGTCCGAGACCGTGCAAGCGGTTTCCAACGAAAGACAGGCTCTTTGACAAGCCCCCAGCGCTCGCTAGCGGTACCATCCCGCTGGGCATTGAGCCAAGATCTCACCGGATCGGTACGGGACCAGCTGCCCTCTTCCTAAGACAGCGGACCGAGGTGCCCAACCGACTGATACCGGACGAGCTGACCCTCGGCCATTGGACCGGGACTGCCAGCTAGAGCCGCAAATCACCCGAGGGAATCCGCCGCCGCGGACTCCGCAACTCTGCTAAGAAAGTAGGCTCTCCATCACTCACAACAGCTGGATCCACACATTATACATGAGATGGTGTCTATGGCTCTGATTCTGATCTTTTAGCTTAAGAGAAATTCGGTTAGGGTCTCGTTAGTATTAAAATTACTCCCGTAATCTTTAAATGCTTCAACCTAACTCGTGATCTCACCATCAGCCCATATTCCACTAATAACCCATTACTTAGTTATTCTATATTTCCTGTTACCTGTTGTTATTCATTTAAATTGCCATTTCGTTTATTTAATCTGAATTGTTTAGTCAATAAACATATTTAACCGTACGTCGTTGTCTGTGCAGGTTTGTTTTTAATGTGGAGAACAGATGGATCTGTGTAGAATTCACTACTTCATTTATGAGATTGAATGAATTTATCTGAAATTGATTAGAATTGACACAAGTTAAACTTGTCCAGTCGAATTTGATTAATTACCTCCGGATTATTCAAATAGACAAAACAACGGAGGTGGTGCCCCATTAACGAGTGTTTTATTAATCGCCAGTGATTAATAAATTACTCAATGCTCAATGCATGCTCAATCAGTGGGAGGTTGGTTAAGGAGGGTGTGCGGGTGTTGCACCATGCCCATCAGACTGATCATTATCAATCCGATCAATACAATAGTTCATTATACTCTGACAGAAAACAAAAAACAGACCATTGCATGAAAACATTGGGGCTCTACTGTATGTGCACATCAGTTCATCTGAGGTTAGTAGTCAGAGTGCGCTGGGACTTTGCATGGCTGGGGCTTTTTTCTTTCCTTTGTTGTTCCTGTTGAGAATAATTAAGCATGACTCTGCTGGTCTATCTCCCCAGCCTTGAGGAGGACCTCAGCTGTGCAAGTCCTCTCTGCCCTTAGGACACAAAGACTACCTCAGATAACGTTCTTTTTACCTCTTTTTTTGTAATCATGTCCTCCTCTCCTCCTTTGTCTGTGCCCTGGGTTTTCACTTTGTTAACTCACTGAATGAAACTGCTCGCCCTCCAGGGTTTACATTGCTTTTCTAAACTCGGATTCAAAAACAAAAGCTAACAAAACCCAACTATAAAGCTTTGAAAACGAAATGTTTTTATTTCAATGATGGATAAAATGACTATGCATGATGTCAGATATTGCTGATAGATACCAAAGACTAGTGTCGACCATCTGCATTTCTGTGGATTTCAGCTAATTGTTTTGGTGTTTTCAATGAAAGTACTGTAGTCCTGTACTCAGCGCCGCCCCTCCCTACACGCAGAACACGCGCTGTGCGTAGGGCCCCACGATCCGTGGGGAGCCCCATTTTGCGCAAGGGGACGCATTCTCTGCAAATGCGCAAAGGATGCGCATCGCTGCCGTGAGGCGCGCGTAGAGCACCAAGTCAGCCCGAGGCAGGAGAGAAAAAAAAAAGAGACGAGTAATCTGACACCGCACACGTTGCCCCAATGATTGACAGCACGCAGCATCTGACCAATCAGCGTTTAGATGCGCCGACAGGCCGTTGGATGCAGGTGGAGAGATGGCCTCAAAACGGCAATATGAATCGGGAACAAGCAAAAGAAAGACAAAGTCAAAACAAGAGGAGGCTCGTGCTTCACTTGAAGGTGGGTATGTTGTTGAAATAAAAAAGAAAAACTTTGTGGCATAAACACCCCAGCTGCTAGCCTGCTAATCATGAGACAGAAGAGAGGATAATTCTGGACTGGAGATTAAATTTTCCAGCGGCCCTGATTATCATTTATTGAATGTCTTGTTAACTGCATATACATTCACCTCTGTTGAAAAAGGAGTGGTTAATTGACCAGTTGGTGGTCGTATGTTGGCTCAGGTTTATAGCCTATCAATCTATGCTATCAATGGAAGTTTTGGGCTATTTTTATAGAGGTAAAATGTCGCCATCTCTTGGTGAATTTAATGCATAACAGTCATATAAGATTAGATAAAATAAGATAAATTAAAGGGGAATTGCGGTTTTTTACAACCTGGACCTTATTTCTAGCATAAAATACGATCATTTACTCACCCAGATAACTTTGGTGTCATTTGGAGTCGTTCGGATGAAATTAGATCCAGTGGAGCGCCGCGTATATCCATATAATGCGAGTGATCGGGGCACCGAAGCGCAGCCTCTATATAACGCATTATCTGCCGCGAAACTAGCTCATTTCACCGATATTTTGTTATGATACGCTAGTGCTATTCCCCTCTGAGTCCGGGGTTGCCTGTTATCAACATCCGGGGTCTGTAGGTTGACCTACTAACCTCTGACTCCACTTGAGTATTCGGGTCCATTTTCAGCGCAACTAGCCAGAGCTTGAGTAAGTCCAGGTTGCGGAGAGGAAGCCTGTGGAAGCTGAACTTCGTCCAATTGGTCATTTTGTTCGGACAATTTGGAAATACGCAGTAACGAACCATAGCAGTGCCAAATTGCAGCTAAACGAGCCGACCGCCGCAGAGTTGCTGTGCTGTGGCTGCGCGCGGCGCTCAGAGATGATATCATCCAGGTCAGAGGTTAGTAGGTCAACCTACAGACCCCGGATGTTGATAACAGGCAACCCTGGACTCAGAGGGGAATAGCACTAGCGTATCATAACAAAACATTGGTGAAATGAGCTAGTTTCGCGGCAGATAATGCGTTATATAGAGGCTGCGCTTCGGTGCCCCGATCATTCGCATTATATGGATATACGCGGCGCTCCACTGGATCTAATTTCGTCCGAACGACTCCAAATGACACCAAAGTTATCTGGCTAGAAATAAGGTCCAGGTTGTAAAAAACGGCAAAATAAAATTCTGCTTAGGGCCCCAATTTGGCCAGGGGTGGCCCTGCCTGTACTGTATGCTAACTTAGTAGTAATTTTGACACTATACTGAAATTTCAAACTTCAATACAGTACCTCAAAAAATAATGACACTTGATACAATTTTTGATACTTCTGGGAAAACTGAAAACTGACAGACATACAGTACATGCGAAGGTGAATGAAAAACCCCGGTGGGTGCTGAATGTGGACATTGCAGGACGGAGACACAACTCCATGTGTTGGTCTGTAGTCTGTTTGTGGGGTCAAGCGCACACACGTCTTTGCAATTAGCTGTGGCTGCAATTTCACCAGTCAAAGTTCAGTTCAAGTTGAACTCCACACGGAGCCAAGATGCGCATTTGCTTTGCAGCTGGATGCAAATGTTTTTTTTTGGCCCTTGGTGTGCATAGAATGGGAGTAAACAGGACGCAAATGTTTCACTCGTGTGTGCGTGACTGCAGCCTAACTCTGTGGCAAACCCCCTTCACTCTAATCAGTAGGTTGAAATCAAGCTTGACTTAGGTCTTGAGGAGTGGTAGCAATTATTCACCAACAAACAGCCTAACCTGTACACACACTGCACTGCTACGTTAACAGCTATAATGTTACTGAAAACATTATACTCAGTGTCCCACACTCGCTCTCTTTCTCTCGAAGACTGCACACTTACGTTACGCCCACAACCTACGTTGAGTTATTCCTGAAAGGAGTTTGCTACTTGTTTAACACATTTTTGTTTTTAAAAAACATTGTAAAAATACATTTTAAAAAGATTCTATGATGCTTATGATTGCCAGACCGCTGGCTTGCAACAAACTTTAATGTGTGTGTGTCAACTCACTGTCGGAGAGAAGAGAGAGCGAAAACATAGTTGGTTCCTGTGTATTGAAACTGCAGAAAATTAGTATTGAAACGGTTTCAAATATTCAGAATTGATATGTATCAACACTACTGTACAGCAGAAACAACAGACCGAGACTACCTGGTGAACATAGTGGAACATTTAGCAGCTAAAAAGCCAAACATTTCCCAAAGCATTGGTGAAGACCGATAAAAAGTGAAACGGTGGTTGAATGTTGTTCTCAAATTCATCAGGTGGACACAAACACAACTCCAAATGGATGCTAATGTTGCTGTCTGCTAGGTGTGTAAATAAGCTGGTTTTGAAACACGTTGTGATAACAACTTTATCAAAGTGTCACTGTGGCCAAAAAAGCAATATGTGCATCAACATTGATTAATTAACATTGCTAACAAAAGTTCTGACATTACAAATACTGTATGCTGCACTCACACCATGATAGCAGAATGTGAAAAACAGAAAACCTTACTATTAACCTTATTTCTTTTTAGAAAGTATTATTCCAAGGTGGTTGCCCTGTTGCTAGAATTTTGTTAACAAGTGAACCTATACAAATGATGTAAAGTTCCTGTCAACTTTATCATATTGAGACTATTTTTACAGATATTGCGATTGCAATATGATTCACTAAAAGTGGGAACTGGGTCTGTACAGAACAAACATGTTTTTTTCTTACATCTGGAGAACAAGTTTTGTCAGCCAGGACATCTCTGCAGCACTACAGTAATTCATTATAATGCTGTTTGTCACACATTTACCTTTATCAAAAAACTGCAGCTTCTTGTGATTGTAATATTGCACTTTAATTTTATTTTGATTAATTGTGCAGCCTTAATATTAGATGTCATTTAGATATAACTACTAGCCATGACAGTTCAGCATTGTGTTGGCTGTATTGGAATGATGTGCAGAAGCATGAAGACTATTACTCTTCTGAATTGACCAGTCGATCTACGTGGCACCAAAAGCTCAAGACCATGACCTGTGGCAGTGACCAAAAGACCAAATCATTTTGCTTCAAAATGTGTCTGGGCTCACTCTGTGGGAAAGCAGGAAGAGCTTGGAGATCCAAAAGAGGCTTGAAGTAGAACAGCAGCACCTTTCCATTAAAAGGCGAACAGTTGAGATAGTTTGGACATACAGTATGATTCAGATGCCTCCAGGAGGGCTTACAAATTCGAGGCACATTCCACTGGGAGGAGACCCCAAGGCAGACTGAGAACACACTGAAGGCCTAGAAATAAGGTATTTCTAGACCTTCAGTGTGTTCTCAGTTGCTATGTAGAGGGACATCTGGATCCCTAACAGCTTGTTACCACTGTGACCAAGGGGAAGACAATGAACGGATGGATGGATCCTCATGATAATGGTTTTCCAGCTGTTTTACCACTGGTTTGTCTATGTTTGTTGGTGGGGGATAGCCTAGTTGTCAGAAATTTGTGATACTCAGAATCACAGTGAAGACACTAATGTTAACCATTTTTCCCTCTCAACTGCTTAAATTATGGACTTTACCAAATGACGTCAACACCTGAAGTAAAATCAAAACAGGAACATAAAATCCAATTGTGTTCAATAAACCAAAAACTCTAGAATAATGGACTGATTTTTAATTAATCATTCAACCATACACATTAAATAATAAGGAAAGAAACATCAGGAGTTAACATCTTTTTTAATGACTATATCCATTACCTTGCCACTTTAAAGGAGTAAGGATCCAAAGCACGCAAGCTGCATTCCACTGATGCCAAACTATCCCTGCTTCACACTGCACATCACATACGTATGTATGGGCAGACTGCTTACAGAACTGTCAGGAGTAGCTGGATTAAAAAGGCAAATGAAAAAGGTTAAGAAAGAGAGAAAGATGACACAGAAAGAATGCAGAGGAAGGATACAGATAATGAGGCGGAGAAGGAAGAATGAGCTGTGAAGAATCAGTGCTCTGGGCAGAAAACCGCAGAGGGAGAAAGAGAAGACACAGAGCAATTAAATGACAGGGCAGTGAGAGAAAGAAGGGAAAAATAAGACGGGGACAAAAACCTAGAGCAGTTAGTGTTAAAAACAATGAAAAAATTCCCAAAGAGAGAGAGACAGTCAGACAGAGAGAGAAACGAAATGTAAAAGCCAAATTTTTGGCCAGTTAATCCAGCTACCAGCTCAAATGTACTGTAATACCAATGTTTTTATACATTTTTTTGTGAATTATATTTAAATTTCTAGCTGGGCAAATCAATACCATGATTTTTCATGAAAAAAAATACTTTAATCTATTTCAAATTTATTCACATTTTCAAAAGTACATTGCAAATATACTAAAAAGAACTGTTCTATCTGTAAATATATGAAAATATACCAACATCATACTCTGAACCAATTTTCACATGACACTTTTAACACACTTTAAAATAATGTCACTATAGCACACTTTTTAGAAATATATTACAGGAAAATTTGCTTAAAGTGAACGTTATGTGTAATTTCTAAAGCACATTTACTTGAACTTTTTACATTTTAAAATGTATGCTTGAAATGATAATTTTAACAACACACTGAAAGTGTAATTGTAAGTAACTGTAATTTTATTTGAGTGTGATTTGTAAGTGCACTCACTCACTTAGGCTACTTTTAAAAATTACATTATTATTATTATTATTATTATTATTATTATTATTATTATAGTAATTTAGTGTACTTATTGGAAGTATACTTGTGTTCATCTTATTTGTAATACAGTATGTATGCTTTCTTGAAGTACAATAACAATGCACATCTCATGTTTCAGCAGCATCATTGCTACACTGCATATAAAAGTGGTAAGCAAAAAACTTTTTGAAGTAAAATGCTAGATTTAGCTGTTTCTGCTCATCAAGCTAGTGCCATGAGAAAGAATACATAAAATAGAAATATAGACATATAGTTATCTACTGTATTCTGTATAAGAGCTGTCCTCTGTTTTGACCCTTTGATGCTGCTGGAGCTGCTCAGTGTTGTGGAGTGTTGAAGCCGCAGACAGAGTGACAGAGCAGCAGACTGAGTTGTGAATTCAGCAGTTAAAAGTTTGTTTCCACAGATTATATGAATGATGATATCGAGCTAACAGACTAAGCGCTAGCTAGCTACATCTGCTTTAAATTTTACCAGAGCTTGACTGGTATTTGCTTTGCATACTCATATTTCAGTTAACGTCTGTTAACTGTCATGCCTCCGGTGTCTTTCTGCACTTCATCTTTTAAAACTCACATTGCATTCATTGCTCATGGGCCCTGTTGTATTTTACCCAACAGACCACAGACACTGAAGCCAGCAGTGGAGCAGTGTGTGATGCGTCGTGTATCCTGAGGAGGGATGGTGCAGAGCCTGAGCCTGACCCAGAGGAAGAAGGTCTTCAGTGGATTGGGGGCATTGCTTTATTTGGATTCTTGATTAGTTTGGAATGATGCTAACCATACCGCAAATGCACATCTGAAGTCCTACAGAGGATTTTCCTCAAAAGTCTCAAGACTTTGAGTCTCATGATCAACATAATAATGCCACTTCAGTGATTAATGGAAAATAAATGTGGAAAGAGTGTGATGATGACTTTATGATTGCTTTTGTTACTTACTAAAGTATAATTAAAAGGTAATCAGTTACAGTTTGATACTTGCAATACTTGATTAACTGTCCTTTCTTTTTCAGATAGTTCTGATACAAATTAAACTGAAACCATGTAAAGTTGAATTAAAATGTCCTGTCTCTTCATTAGTGAAGTATATTTTCCTATAATATTTCTCTGTATTATGGTACAATGTTTAATTACTAAAATTGGTAAAAGCATGATGTGTTTATGTATTCACAGACAGTATACATCTTTGTAAGTATATTTGCAATGTACCATTAAAAATGTGAATATGTTTTTTTATTTATTTTTTTTTCACCTGGGCAGTGCATTCCGCATTGGGGAATAGTCCAAAACGTAATCCCGACTGGTAATACACTTGCAACATTGTATAAGGGTATGTAAAGTACCAAGTGGTACAATAAAGTAACAAAGTATATTGATAATTAACTTCAACGTGTCCTTCTTTAGTAACTGAAACAAACCAAAGTATAACTGAGCATACTATTACTACAATAAGAATATATTAATGGTATATTTCTTGTATATTTGCAAGAAACTCACAATACATTTTAATGTACTTATAACACAAATAGGGTAGGCTTTAAATAAACTAATAAAGCTAATAATATAAATGTATATTAGTACATACACAGCGATATACTTACAGTGTACAAAACATTCTTGAAGTTTTTTCACTTTAGCACATAAAAGTACACTAAATACACTTTTCTACAATTTAATTAAAACTAAAATATACTTCGTACAAAATAAGTTGTTCCAAAATAACAAACTTTAAGCTAAATGATCATTTACATATTTGAAGTGTACTGATTATTAGTCAAAGTATGCTAAGATTTAATATACTGTATGATATAATATTTTATTATTTTTTCACGAGGGTGCTATAATGTTGCCTGTATTTGTAGCACATTTCCTCAAACAATCCATTTGATTTCAGAACTCTTGAAACTCATCAAAATGGGATTAGTGCTGATTTAGAAACTGACAAAAAAATGAACAAAGCAGACAGACCTTTCGACATCCATCCCTTAACTTCATGATGGAGGACACAAATCAATCCATCTCAACATCACAGCCAGACAATTTCTCCAGCTGATCCAAAGCCTGTGCTGGGAGAGGACAGAGGAGGACTCTAAAAGTAGAACTCTGTCCTCACAAGACCTCAGCTGGGAAATATTCTGCATGGACTCTGCCATGCAACCTTATTAAGGGCCCGCTTCTCTAACACAATGCACAGGGATCAAACACATCCCTGCGTCCCAGTGTTGGATGAGCAGTGGGATTCCATGACTTTATGAAGAACAAGGATGCAGGCGATGATGGTCTCATATGTTTTCTTCAACCATAGCTGGAGGTGACATTACTCCTGTTTCACACCACACACACACACACACACACACACACACACACACACACACGGTGAGACATTTCACACGCAACCACTAATTTAAACCTGATGGTGGTGCTGAAAGATAAAAGTCAGGTCATTTGCCAATGCCTCAGTACCGTTTTGTCCATTCTGCCTCTGTGTCTCTCTCAACAAACACATTCTCTCTGGTCCCTAAAGTACTTAGGAACTCTGCAGACTTGTTTAAGTCATTTGACTTGTACATCAAACTGTTCATCTCGTCCTCATTGCCCAATTATGCCCTTGACTGTTTGGACTCCCAGCCTCTTCCCAACCTTTAAGCCTACCTCCATTGCCACCAGTAAATTTCCCTTTGTGTGTGTCTGTGTGTGTGTTTGTTTGTTTGAATTTGAGTTATTGCTTGAATTCACTAATCATGACAGTATCACAAAAGTCATTAGGATACATCTGGCTTTGTGACGTGGTGTAAAAAGACAGAGCAGTAAACTGAGGCTGATATGAAGCACTACATTACAGAATTTAAACACATGGAATGGCTATTGTGGAGTAGTTTTATATCTTAAATTCTTTAGGATTTTAACTTTATTACTTTGTTAATGAGTAGTTGTATATTTGTAAGATTTGATTAGTAGAATAATGACACCCCTAAATTGATATTAAAGGTGACCTGTTCTGCTTTATTTGTGGTTTCATTCATGAAATATGTCAGTAAAAAGAAGAACTCTGCACTGTAGAGCTTCACAACATAAAAAATGTAGCAGTGTCTGTAGTGATATTAAAATGAGAACATATTAATGATATCTAACGTTGCTCATAAACAAGCTTTCTCAAATCACTTGTAGGCAGTAGGTGATTTGTTAATTTTTAATTGTCTTTTTATAACTGTATTAAAGTAATTAGAGTAAATACACCTTTAAATTGCATGCAGTGGACTGAGTTTATTCAGGCAGGGTTTTCTCATGTTTCTCACAATACACTACAAGCAGGGTCATTTTAAGTTACATGACCTCTTGGAATTTTTTACCATCTAAATTCCTTGAAGGACACACAGTGAACATTGTGCAAAATAGTAGAGCCTCACTGATTCATTGGTAGGCCGATTTTATCGGCTGATATTAGCCTATCACAGATATATCAGTATCGGTGTATATATTGTCCGATATGCACCGATATGAAAACCTTATATTTAAAAACTATAATGCAGAAAAACATGTTTGGGGTAATTTAAATTTGGTGTAATGACATAGTTTGTCCAGCAGAGCGCGCTTCAACGGGGGATAAAACAGCTGGTGTCAGGAAATGTAACAGCTACATCACTAATGGTTAAACTATAAACCAGCATAAAAATGACAATATGACTGATATATATGTGATAGGCCAATATCAGCCAACGGATATATTGGTGAAGCTCTCGTATTTACACTGTATGTTAATTATAATACAATGCAGATGATCAGTGGACCGTAGTGAGTATTTTTAAATATCAGTGACAATCATACTGTACTGTGCACAGTGGCTTAAGTAAAAAGACACTGAAAGTCAATGGGGATTGTCTCACGCTCCTGTCAACAGTTCTATCTAGGCATTTTTTTAAAGCCTCCAGTGTGTTTTGGTATTTTTTATGATCTTTCCTGACAATGTTTATAACTCTTGACAAGTATAATAATATGTCATCCACCACGCTTAGCTTCTGGTGTCTTAAGGGTGGCGTGGCTTGTTTGAGAACAGCCGTTAGCCAGTGGAGCAGACAGAAGGATTAGCATTGAAGTTTTCTAGTGGCAGTAAATGTAAAGTACAGGTTACAGTTTGACCATGACTAAACTCTATAACACACACAACACTATCAGCATGGACAAGCAGCATGAATATTAGCAGCAGAAGAAGCAGAACTTCAAACAGAAGTTCTTCTTGTGTATTAAGGAGCTGCAGAGTTTACTTATGGTCAAACTGTACTGTACATTTACTGCCACTAGACAACTTCTCTGCTAAACTTTCTCCTCTGAGCCGGTCGCTCACACCTGTCTGGTCTGAACACCATCACTGTAGCTATTTCTCCTTCTCTTGCTCGACCACTCACACACTACACACTGCCCTGTTTCTTAAAGGAGCCACGCTGCTTTAATAATCCCTATTAGAGGATGACATATAGATAATATAGATTCTACTATAGTCATACGTCATTATTCCATGTTAGCAACAGCTTCAATTTAGTGACTTTGAGCACAAAATTAAGTTCTTTGTCAAAAAATATTTGGCAAACAGTGTGGCTCATCAACATTGCCCGGAAAGTATAAAATATCCTTAAAATACCAAAATACAAAGGAGGGGGGCTTTAAGAAAATGTTTAGATTAGTGGACTCGTCAACAATCTTAGTTTACAATGTAAAGTTATTCTCCTTTTGTGATGGATGTGATTAAACAGCCATGTAGAGACAACACAGACAAATACACACACACACACAAACACGCACACACACACACACACGCACACGCACACACACGCACACACGCACACACAAACACGCACACACACATACACTCACCCCCAGCTTGCGGCTGCGCATGCGTACATAGCCCTGCTTGACGATGTCATTGAAGTTGGAGGCCATCTTTGAAGGGGTGGAAACCTGCTGACCGTCCCGGTGGAGACCATCCAGATGCTTCTGTCCTCCCTCAACCAGTCTCCACTGCTTTCCGTCCTTACCTTTCCAAAGCTCCCAGTCTCTTGTAGGACTGTGTGTTTTTTCTCCCTACAGGCCTTCTGTTACTATCTATCCTCAACTCTGTCCTCTTTCTTGGAGCTCCTCACATCTCCCATCTCCTTTCTCTCCTCCTTCTGTTGCCCGTTGTTCTCCTCTGTTGACTTAATTTCTCTCCTCCTTTGCCTCTTTTCTTGTATTTTTCCTTTACTTTGTCCTGTTATTCACTCTTCATCAGATGGGTCTTCCCTCATCTCCCTCCTTGGTATCTCTAAGAAAATGGATAGACAGAGAAATGGAGATCAGCAGAAATATACATATATATGTATATATATATATATATATATATGTATATATAAATGTGTGTGTGTGTATATATATATATATGTATATATATATACATATGTATCTGTGTATATATATGTGTATGTGTGTGTGTGCGTATACACACACACACATACACACACATACACACACATATTATTCATTGAAGAGTGAGGATCACAAAATCATCCTCCATTATTCAGGCTGATGGCTCACACTGCTATTGAGGTCAAATATGCAAGACGGCTGTCTGTGACATGTCATAGTACTGTAATGTACAGTATACTTTAGGCCTTCCGTTATTTGAGTTTGTGTTTATTTGACCACACATGTGAACTATAAGTGTGTGTACAGTGTACATGTGTAGTGCTGTGACATTAAGCTGTAGTGCTCTACAAAGGATATCACAGGAGGCAGCACCTATTTGGAGGAACTGTACCTGGGAAATAAAAAGGTGTCAGGTTGAATCTGTTCTCTAATCAGGGCCTTACCCATCACACAACACTGTTTATTCGCTCATTCCATCTAATTAGTTTTCCAAATGAACACTCTGATGTCCTTATCCTTTCCTTTCAGCTTTTGTTATGTCACATTGCCATTGGAGATACAAGGTTACAGCATTAACACCTTTATGTAAACATGAATCCAGTGTCCTTAGTTGTCCTCATATGTTTTTATTTGTTAAGTGTGCACTCATCCTTTTTTTTTTTTACTTGGACGTTCCAACATGACAATGATCCAAAACACAAGGCCAAGTCGACCTGTCATTGGCTACAGCAGAAAAAAGTGAAGGTTCTGGAGTGGCCATCTCAGTCTCCTGATATCAATATCATTGAGCCACTTTGGGGAGATCTCAAACGTGCAGTTCATGCAAGACAGCCCAAGAATTTACAGGAACTGGAGGCTTTTTGCCAAGAAGAATGGGCAGCTTTACCATTTGAGAAAATAAAGTGCCTCATCCACAGCTACCACAAAAGACTTCAAGCTGTCATTGATGTTAAAGGGGGCAATATACGGTATTAAGAACTAGGTTATGTAAACTTTTGATCAGGGTCATTTGGGTAGTTTCTGTTGCCATTATGATTTAAAAAGAGCAAACACAATTGTTTGATAATAAATGGCTTCACCCAACCACTAACCGTGAGTGAAAGAAAAGTTTTTGTATTGTCATTCATATTCTCTGAAAAATGGCCAGAAACTTATGAACACAACTGTATATAAGGGGTGAGATAATCAGCTATCAGCTGAAAAAAAGAGTAAGAGAATTAGAACAACAACTACATCACAGTGATATCCAAGAAAAACATCACAAGTGTCTCTTATTGAAATCCCAATACAATGAGATGACTACTAATAAAATAGCCTCTAATCTGATTTGGTTAAAACAATCATACTGTACAATGACCAGAGCGAAAAATCCGGAAAACTGCTAGCATGGAGAATAAAAAAGATGCAGACAAATAGAGCTATTAACTCCATTAAATCAGAAGATGGGAAAAACATGGTTGATCCAGTTGTAATAACAACAGCTTTCGCAAAATATTATGAAGATCTATATAAATCTGAATATTTAGATAACTCAGGAAAACAAAATACGTTTTTGGAACAACTCCAATTTCCAACTTTAACTGAAGAGGCAAAAATAATAGTTCATCATCATTTTCTTGACCGCTTTATCCGTGAGGGTGGCGGGGATGTTACCGCTTTATCCCCCCTTTCGGGGGGTTGCGGGGGTTACTGGGGCCAATCCCAGTGTTCATATGGGCGGAGGCCAGGGTATATCCCTGGACGAGTCGCCAGCTCATCACAGGGCCCTCTGACGGCAGAGGCTACCACACAAGGTGCCAACTGCGCGTCAGGAGCAATTTCGGGGTTCAGTATCTTGCTCAAGGACACTTCGGCATGTGGCTCAGTTCCGCCCAGGGGAGCCGGGGTTCGAACCTGCTCTACCCACTGAGCCACAGCTCAGCAGTGTCTCTGCTGTTAAAGCAGGGCAAATAGCCCTCAGAAAGAGAATCCTATCGTCCAATATCTTTATTGTGTATGGCACTAGCTAGGTGAATAGAAACATATATTCCCCACCTGACTGTTAAAATATCAAAACGGATTTGTACAGGGGAGACAAGCCTTTCATAATATACGCAGGTTGTTAAATATTTTATATGCTAAATACAACATTAGAGACCATGCAATCCTGCCATTAGACGCCTAAAAGACTTTTGACAGGATTGAGTGGAGATATCATTTTGATGCTCTCAAAAGATTTGGATTCGGGAAAAGCTATTTCAAATGGATCAAATTATTATATACTGAGCTGGTAGCACAAATTACAACAAACAGTCAAACTTCAAAGCCTTTTAATCTTTAAAGATCTACACACCAAATATGCCCAATGTCCCCTTTATTATTTTTGTTAGCCATCGAACCCCTTGGCTATCCATCAATCGTCTGAAATCACAGGTATAACAATAGGCAAGAGATAACATCTTCTTTCTCTTTTTGCGGATATTGTTTTGTTTTTGTGCAATCTGGGAACCTCAATCAAGGTGCTTGGTCATCTTCTGACAACATTTGGAGAGTAAAAGTCCGTTACTATTGCCAAATATAGAAGAGAGAGAACATCCCCTGATTTACACACAGTTTGCTAGTACCCCAACAGGATTAACGTATTTAGGAATCAAAATAACATCGGACATTGAAAACATTGTAGCGATTAATTATAACCCACTTGTGAGAGAAGTAGGGGAATCTTTAGAGGGATGGAGCTCAATGCCTATTTCTAAGATAGGATGCATCAATATTATTAATTTTTTACATCTTTTCCAGACTATTTCACTCCCTCCACCAGCATCCCTTTTCTGTACATTAAGGAAAATCTTCACCCGCTTTACATGGAACAATAAGCATCCTACACTGCGGCTCTCTCTCCTCTCTCACCTACAATACCATTGTGGAGAGCTCAGACTGCCAAATCTGAAACTTTACTACTTGGCAGCCCAGCTTCGTGCTACTATGTACTATTTTTGCACTACTGATGTTCCTGCTTGGATAGACATAGAAGAAAACAACACATTAGAACTCCAACTAAGCGTATATCTTTATTCTTCACAAAAAAGTTTATAAATCATACACATAATGCATTTCTTAAAAACACTATATCAATCTGGCATGAAGCCCCTACCTTTCTAAATGAAACGCATTTGGGGAAATGATAGTTTCAAACCAGGGAGGTGTGATGCAGGATTCAAGCACTGGATGGATAAAGGACTAAGTAAAATTATAGACCTGTATAGTGAAGGCACTTAAATGTCATTCCAGCAGTTGATAGATAAATATGACCTTCCAAGAAAGCACTTTTTTAAGTATTTACAAATTAGGAGCTTAATTTATTCCCAAATTAAAACCATTCTGGTACCCTCACTGTCCACCATTATACAGCTCACAGTAAAACATTTACATGATAGAGGCCAGTTGTCCATGTCTTATAATATATTATTATCATCAGGTTCTAAAGAAATTCCCATTCATTTCTATCTGCTTGGAAGAATGATCTTCAGTTAGCCATCTCTGTAGAGGACTGGAAGAAGACGTGTCCTCCCGCCCAAACCGAAACCATAAAAACTTGGTGCAAACTGTTACAGTATAAATGGCTGCTCAGGACTTCTATTACACCATTGAAATTACACCATTTTAATCCCAGTATTCCTGACAATTGCATTAAATTAAATGAAGAAATAGGAACTCTGTTTCATCCCATGTGGAGCTGTCAAAAAGGTTCTCAAGCTGGTTTCTAAACTAACAGAAAGTGTTAGTCCTGTTTAAGCTAAAATATGTTTATTACATATATACCCTGAACATTTTCCAGCAAGTACAAAGAAACGGATATTTATTCATTTCTGCTTGTTACAGGCAAAACATGTAATTGCATTGAAATGGAAAGATACTACAGGACCTAACACTAGTCAATGGATTAAGGAGATGTCTTGCAGCCTGGCACTGGAAAAACTCACTTACATATTAAGATGTAATGCTGAAGATTTTTTATAAGATGTAGATGCCTTATGAATGACTTGAGGATGTACTATAAAATATAATATATATGTATCTTTTTGGTTTAATGTATATACATATGTGTTTATGTGTATATGTATGTATGTATGTATGTATGCAGGGGCGGGCTGGGGTTGAAATTCAGCCCGGGAGCTTGGTTTGGAGAGGCCTTTTATCCGATCGCATGACGGGCGCAAGTGGAACCATAATTTTAACATGAATACTTTATTTGCAGTATAAAAACAATCTAATGATATTAATCACAACACACACAGATTAGTCAGTCAGTAGAGTGTATTGAAGTACATATGCTCACACATACTATGCATACTCATACTCACACACTATGTTTTTTCAACAATCAAAACTACTGTGTGTGTACTGTGCTTTGTTTGTTTGTTTGAAGCAAAACAAACACGTCTCATTGGTTTAAATGTGTTTTTTATGTCTTTGTGGCGTTTATGTTTTGAGCCCTGTCACTATGTGGGGGACAATAAAGTTTTTTGAATCTTGAATCATTAGCTAGCAACATCATCACTAGCAAACAAACATGTCAGTGTCGTGGAACTTCTTCGGAGTAAATGAGACAGATAAAACACAAGCCATCTGCAATCTATGCAACGAGAGCATCTGCAAAAAGTTTCAACACGACAATGACACCATTGATCGGATCGGTGAATTCAGACATTACGGCTGATCTATTGTCAATAAAGAAAAAAAGAAAAAAAAAATCTCCGATCTCACAAATTGCATAAAATGCAAAATATCGGCCGATCCGATATAGCCGATCAGATCGGCGGAAAGTCTAGTTCTGTGTGCCCTGAACACATCCAAAAACACAAACTAGAGTTCTCAATGGGCCTGGAAATTACAACCCGACCCAACGCAGCCCGACATACCGGCATTAATTGTCTGCCCGAAGCTGCTGGGTCCCGTGTCATCACTGGCTGACACTAGCCGCGCTGACCTTCGCCCCTCTACCACGGAAAAGCTCTGTTAATTTGGCGCATTTGGCTGCATCCTGTATTAACCTTTTTTTCTTTTTTGCCCTTAATTTTTCTGCTCCACCCATCTCTTTCTCCGGCTTCTTTCTTTTTAGCATGTTTGCTAATTTGAATTCATCCCGCTCCTCTTTCTTTTTTTCTTTTTTTTAAACAGGAAAAATAACGTTTTAATGACTGACTGAGTGGCTGAGCCAATCACATTTCAATAGAAACAAGGATCAGCTCAAGTTGGGAGGGGCTGCTCATATCCCCCCTAAATATGCAAAGTATTAGATTGACCCAGTCTGACGTTCCACTCTGTGTCACCTGCGGCCGTTTTATGGGGTAAAAACCACCGGCCGGTTCGGCCTGGAACAGATCGGCCGTTCGGGAATACTCCCGAACCTCCCTATGGCCAGCCCGCCCCTGTATGTATGTATGTACGTATGTATGTATGTGTGTATATAATTTTATTCATTATTTTGACCGAGAATGTTGTGTAATTGGGGATGGGAGGAATGGCTTTATATGGATGTCTGTACTGTACATTTCATGGACAAAAAGCCAATAAATATATTGTTGAAAAATGCAGACAGCAGTTTGTATATATTTTTATATGACTAGTTTTTAACAGTTAGTGCAAATATTTTTTCCCTACTCTTAAGTAACTTATTGAAACCTTGCACTGAACTAACAAATTAAATACATTTGTACTTTATTTCTTGCCAGACACCTGGCAGCACTTCTGTTTGCATTTTTATTGTTAAATATGACAGAAATATGAGCAGAAGTATACATCTGTATGCACATTAGTTTTTAACAGTGCAAGTCTTTTTTCCTTATAAATAACTTATTTAAACCTAGGCCTGCTGTGGTAGTCAGTGTCCCAGTGGTGCATGGTGGTCGGTTAACAGACCCCACGCTTACAAATTTACAAACTACGATTACATTACAAAGCAACGGGGCCAGCAGCAGAGTTGCAGCACCGAATAACAAGGTCACAATTCACCTTTAGCGTGGAGAGAGTTAGGTGAGCTGACTGACAAGACGATGCCGGAGGATTTGTTGTCAAAGCAAAAAGCAAAATTGCCTATTTGACAATATGTCTGATTTAATCTCAGTTATGATAGAGTACCTCTTCATCAAACAGCTCCTTCTTGGTCATTACTCCCACAGACTGAATAAAACTACTCCCTGACATATTTAAAAGGGATCCGCTGTCAACAAATGCTGAAAGTGACCGCTGTTTTGCTCTTTAGATGTCATTTTAATGCCAGACAGCAGTGCTAACTGAACACATGCATTTCCTGTGACTTGTCTCCTTCAAATTAAAAGTCAACTTTTTAAAAAATAGACTAGTGTTTCTATTTGAATTGCAATTAAGGGTGCAGTTTAAATTTGTGTGAAAAAAATAATTTTGCAGGCCAGATTATATTATATTTTTGACATCAGTTCGTGAGCTGGATGGAGGGGGAAGAGGGGGCCAGAAGTGGCCCAGGGGAAAAAAGTTTAGAGTTTAACAACAGAGGAACCTGTGACAGCTGCCTCTAATGTTGTAGGCTATTCTGTTATGTTCCAAATTCATTCTTTGCACTAAAGTTCTACTAATGATCTTCTTTAACTTTATTTTGTTATTTGAAAGTATTGTATGTGTTGCTGCAAAGGGAGAAGTAAAGAAGTGAAAAGTATATAAACCTCTCACTCCTTATTAATACTAATATTAGTATTACTAATCAACATGAAATAAAATACTACTATACTATTCATAATATGTGGGTGGGAAAATATCGTCATATACAATTTTGGATATTGCCTTAGCCTACATTTCACCTTTGTAAGTTGCATTCTGGAGCATCATTGGCTTTGAAACTCGTTTGATGTCAGTCAGTCCTTCTCCTCAATAAGTGATTTATCATACTTGCTGAGAGGGATGCTGTTTTCTGGGAGGAAGTTCACTTAAGTCTCGGTCAGGAGGGTTAACCATCGTGGTGACTTTTCCTTTTGCCAGAGACAGTAACTACAACAACACAATAATGGAATGCAACAAAGACATGGTGAGTTAAATTTTTTTGCTCTAAATCGCATCACATAATCAACACCAGTCAACAATGGGAGCTGCCTGGCTTGGCTGCCGGGGACAGACGCTGTTTTTTATGGGCGGAAATGTGACGGAGGCTTTTCCACGTATAAATTCTGGATTTTTTTCCTCATAAGTTGCCAAAGACACTACCAGTTACCACGCTACTGTTGTTTAGTCTTTTAACATTGCTTTATGGGTTGAAGGGTGGGACATTTCTCTTTTATTTGATGAGAGAAGGATCTGCATAGTTGTCAGACTGTTAACGTCATCAGAATGTCCCACCCCTCCCTTACTACCTCCATTGGCGGATCAGAGCCTGAACCAAATTGTCCCCCCATTCCACCTCTGAAACACTGACTGCGAGGTGGAATATCGGTGCAAGATTCCCACCTTGAAAAGGCACTGTAGTGTGTTGACTCACTTGAAACTGATATACAAATGTGTTGAAATGACTTATATGAGCATTTATGCATCCTATGCATGCAGATGCACATGCACAACCAAATGTGCACACTGTGTGGGAGTGTGTGTTTGCAGTCAGGCTAGGAGCAGTGTGGCAGTCATTTTCGATAGGGATCAGTGGTAAATCTCCCTGACAACAGTGGAACAGAGACATAAAACTTTAATAAGGGGGTCATTAATACACACACACACACACACACACATACACACACACACACACACACACACACACACACACACACACACAAACACACACACAGACATAAGGCTGGCAAAAGAGGAGACAGAAAGAGGCTTATCATTATGGCAATGTTGTTTTAGCTAAGTGGCTCAGGCACAAATGAGTATTAACCATTAAACAAACTCATCATACTAAATGGAAGAGCACACAGCCATGCAAATATGTGAACAGATGTCAACTAGAAAATACACATGTACATGTGATGGTGTAAATACAATAATAACCTTTGTCATGGCAGAGTACCTCTCAGGTTAATATGACACGCCTGTGTTCAACTGAACAACCTTAAATAAATATTCTGCTCAGAATGCAAGTTCAACGTATAATATTCATTAATTATAACATGAATAAGTCAGTAACACAATTAATAGTGGATAGTGCATGGAGTAGTATGCTGGCCATGAATATCTCAGCACATTACTAAGAAAACTACAAGCCTCTGGTAGAGCCCTTGCTCTTCATTTTTACTGAGTACCACTAAGTACAAGGGACGAGGCTTTCAGGATTTTTATTTTTATTTTTATATATATATATATATATGTATATATATATCAGTCCCTCCAGAAAAACGCGATTATGCGATCGCATAATTCAACGCATAATCAGCCAAAGTCTGCACATTTATGCAGGAGCCGCATTTTATCAAAGACGCCGCACTTTGGCCGCATAAATTGCCGATTTTCGCGCAAAATGCGCGAAATATGTGCGAAATATGCGGCTTGCATGATTTCATAATCCCCGCATTTTCGTTGCAAAAAAGTCACATATATCTTCGCAGAAAGTTGAAAAATGTTGCGTTTACTTCACACAAGAGCAGCCATTTTCCTCCTGTTGCCTTGGGAACATTATGAAGTGACGTCATCGGAAAGCTGAGAACTTAATTATTCCCAGCACTTTCTGTGATGTAGTATGCTTGCTTATAACAGGAAGTCATTAGAAATGACTCGTTACATTAAGGTAGTAGCCTAGTGAGCCTAATAACAGAGTGTTGGGGGAATCACTTTTTTTTTTCTTATTCATCAAACTGTAGTTTTTGCAATTTCCCGCAATTTTTGCAAATTCCCGCAATTTCATCGCATAAAATTGCATAAACATCCCGCATATTCCATCGCATTTTTTAAGAAAACGTGCCGCATAATCAAGGATTTTTGCCCGCAACAATCACAAAAAAACTCTCTCTCTATATATACTGTATATCTATATATATATATATATATATGTGCCCTGACACACCACAAACACTGCTCAGGAACAGCTCGAGGAACACAATAAAGGGCCCAAGGTGTTGACTGGGCCTCCAAATTCCCCAGATCCCAATCTGATCGAGCATCTGTAAGACGTGCTGGAGCAGGTCTGATCCATGGAGGCCTCACCCCCCAACATACAGGACCCAGAGGATCCACTATAAAACGCCCTGGTGCCAGACACCACAGGACTCCCTCAGAGGTCTTAGGTCCATGTGTTGACAGGTCAGAGCTGTTTTGGCTGCACAAGGGAAACCTTCACAATATTAGGCAGGTGGTCATAATGTTATGCCTGATTGGTGTATATACCAATATTGCAATTGTGATCAAATGCTGCTCTAATCAATTTATGCCTGTTAACAGTGGATCAAATGATATGTGATATGTGGCCACAGAGATCACCCTTTAATGTCTTTCAGCTCTGTGTTTCGGTCTTACAGTCTCAGCTGTTTTGGTTCACTCTCACTGCTTGAATCCACTTTGCTTCCAGCAGCAGCAACAGTTGAAAAAGCTCAACGTGTAATCAAATCAGGGTTCCTTTTAAGTGAACTAAACAAGTTAACAGGTAAACCCACGGAACACGACCTGCACAGCACCCAACAGCAGGGTTGGAAACCAAAATTAGTCATTTGAAGGAGCTACTGGTCGCTGCATCTGTATGTGCCGCTGTTGCTATCTATGTGATTTGGCACTTGTTCAAATCAGGATTTTGGACAATCAGGACAATCAGTCCCTCATGCTTGTCATGTGCTAATGACAACTGTAATATAATTGTGGAAAAGCCTAAATCTGCTAGGTTGTTTTACAGCATTTCACCCATCCTTCAGGAGCAGTGGCAGCACTCATTGACAGGAGAATTAAACATAATTGACATATTTTGATGGTGGGGGAAACCGGAGACCCCAGAAGAAACCAACGCAAGCACGGAAAGAACATGAAGCTCAACAGAGAGGCCCTGCCCCAGCTGGGAGTCGAACCAAATACCCTCTTGTTGTGAGGTGCTAACCACTGAGCCACCGTGCTGCCTTAATGCAGCTTTCTACCCAGAAATTAAAAATGGTGGAGCATGAGAGATCTGACATTGATGACATGGCTAATTAATTTTTTTCATTTTGGTGTCTCTGGAGATTATGAGCTTATGTAACTCAACCAGTGCATTTAATATTATATTTTAAGTATTCCTGTTTCAGGTCATCTGTCCCATACACAACTCAGTGATCCACTGACTATCCTATCATAACTCACTTGATGATATGCTATTAAATCCACTGAAATGAAACCAATGAGCTTCGGTATTGGCATAAAAGAGCCATAAAGAATAAGCTTGGATATGCACCGTTATGACTAGAAGGAGAAAAAGTCATGCATTTTGTGCACTTCTCCCCAAAGAGTCATTCCCTACCCTTTACATGTTTTACTGAGTATTCAGAATTTCACCACATTAACATGAGAAATATATGTCTAGGGTGATCAATGTTAAAAGAAGTATACAATACAGTATTTCAGTGCTTACATTACATATTAATTACACATTAATTTTTTTAAATGTTTTCTAATTCTTAATTATATTTTTAATTATTATGATTTATTGATTTATTGATAATTATGATGTTCTAGCAACAATACCAACACAGCGATATATGATCTTACAGTACAAGCATTATCAGGGGAGCTATCCAGGCACTTTAAATGCATGTTTTTTTTCTAATTTTTCTCATACAGCAAGCAAATGACTAATAGAAATTTCAGAGATTTCAGTTTGATAAGATGATTTAAATGTAATATTGGTATCTGTGGAATTCCATTCAAACAACTGTGACCCCCGTACCAGAATTCAAACTATGCTGTTGGCTACATGAGCATTTGAGTTAGTGTCACAATAATAGATATAAGGGGGCGACAGAACATTTGCCTCAGGATACTGCCACAAACAGAGAAGAAGAGTAAGAGACAATAAAAAACAGGCCACTTCATTCTAGTGACGATTCAAAAATAGGCCAACTAAACTGATTTACTGTTTTGAAATTCTCATGAATGTGCATACTGAGACATCTTGACCAGCCCCAGATTTGGTTATATAAAGAAAGTTACAGATTAATACAAGAACAAACACTAGGACATACAAAACAAACTGAGTGTATGTGTTTCTATTACCTCACCTGCTTGAACAGTGATCAGTGATTTAAAACTAACAAACACACACACACACACACACAAACACACACAAGGCATCTTGTCAAAGCTAGATGTAAATTGTAACCAGTGCATGACTTCGATTCACTGATGCGCCATCATTGATCTTGTTCTGGCTCTTCCTGTGTGTGTGTGTGTGTGTATGTGTGTGTGTGTGTGTGATGACACTGAATCAAAAGAGGGTTCACAGTCTATTCCCTGACAAACCAGCAGCCATCACAACAACACACACCCTGCCACAGTACGAACCCTTTTCACCAACACTGACACAAGTGTTGAACATCTTTTTATCACTGTCAAATTAACCGTGATGCATCGGTGTAATGATGCCAGCCACTACCACAAGTAATATTATCAGTGGTAGGATTCCTTACATGTGCAGTCTATGATATTTCAGTGGTTCTGCACATACTGTTATGTACTGATGCACCCTCATTGATCCTGTGGCTCTGCACATACAAATATTATTGTAGTGTTCTTTGGTGCAATCTATGGCACAAGAATTTCCTCCAGAATTAATAAAGTTCTTTCTTATCTTATCTTATCTTAAAAACAATGGCATGTCAGCATGGGGTTTCAGTCCCTGCACATCAATATTACCCATTTGTTTTTAAAAAAGCTATCTCTATCCTTCACATGCCACATAAGCCATATAAGCTCGTCAGTTGTGTTCATTGTTAACACAACATAGTTTGCTATGACATGACGTAAATCTTCAGATAACAAATGTACAGTTCCATTTTTTAAAAAGGCACAGTAATTTCCTAAAATAGTTGGCTACAGTAGCTTTTATCGAACATTATTCAAGCAGGAGGAAGTATTGAACTTGTTGAGAACTATTTTTCAGGCATGGTTAAATACATATTTGGAGCTTAAGTGAGTATTTACATTTCTTCCTTTTAATACTGCGTCTGAGAGGCACCAAATGTCTTCAGTTTCAAATTGTGTACACAGGGAATTCAGCTATACATGTTAAACAAGCTTATACATGTTGATGAAGCCAGGTTTGGTAAACATTTCCCTTTTAATTTAGCTCATTTTGAGAGAATGGCATCTAATCACAGCTCTGGTGGTACAAACGGGAAAAATACAACATTTTGTTATTACATGATGTAATTTAAAGATATTAATTATTTCCCACGGCTCTCTAACAATAAAACTGAATATTAAACAAGACAATAGTTTACCTGTATATGAACTGGCTTACTGTTTCGTCTGTTCAAAGCTGTATGTGTACGACTCTGTGTCTGTGTGTGCAAACCTGCAACTACATCTGGTTACCACTAGACTTCCAACAGGTTGACACTTCTGAACATCCAAGATCACATCTGGTCTGTATCTCTGTATGCTTTATTATTTTCACACACACACACACACGCACACACACACACACACACACACATGCACACGCGCACACGTACACAGACACACATCACAGAAAGCCAAGGGGACATACACTCACACACAGCCACCTGTCTCTCCTGCAGAGAAGTGACTCATTAAATCCATCAGGCAATCAACCCCTGTGCCATCATGCCTGTCTCCTCTCTTCTTCTTTTCACTTTTTTCCTTCCTTTTAAGACTGAATTTCCCTTTCTTTTTTTTCATCCGTTCCTCTCTAACTACATATCAGTCAATCCATTTATCTAAAAACGTGGATAAATTCTGACATGTGCAGGAGCCAGAGGATAAAGAAATCTGAACATACTTTATTCAAGGAATTTTTCAGGTATCATTGCCATTAGCTATTTACATTCCAGCTCCTCTGTTTGGAGGGTGAAATTAAAAATAGTCAGGTCAAAGATGAAAAATGGGACAGCATCGGTGAGACACTCGCCCCTTTTAAACAGCTTGTTCAAGTTGGGATTGTTGACCCTTTATTCTGCCTCGCTGTTTTGTATAGATGGTCCACAGAGGGAATGTGGGGTCAATGTTGTTCTGCAGCTGAGCCAGCAGCAGATGTAGCAACAGGGCTGAATTGATGTATGTGGAAAAAGAGAGTGCCAGTAAGCCAGCAGGACGAGACAGGGGTGTGAAGCTTTAACGATGTGCTATGTGTGTGACACACACAATGGTGAGATTTAAAAAGCTGCTAGCAGCTGTTAGCAGCCAGCTCAAAGGAGAAGAACAAAAACTGTAAATTACTGCAAATTGGGGAGACATTGAGATCTTCACCCTCCAAGCAGAGGATGGGATCAACTGCCACATAAGTGGGTGCTAAATGATTGTTATTGCCAAGTTTTGTGTGTTTAGAAAGCGCTGCCCTAACGCTGTTGTGTTACACGTCACACCTCTTTCGCTTGCGGAACACATTTGGTCTTTAATTTCTCTGATGAAACTTCAATAAGAAGTGTGAAAACTTAGAACAAGTATTCATCCTCAAAGAACAAGAGCTGATGTCATCAAACAAGGCGCCAACAATAAGCATCAGTGTTTGATGATCTGGGATGAGACCCATCAATCAAATCAATTTTATTTATATAGCACCTTTCATACAAACATGCAGCCCAAAGTGCCTCACAGAGCAAGATAAAATCAACACAAAAGTGAAGACAAGAATAGACACCAGAAATTAGAAACTTGCAAGCTTAAAGTAAAAATGACAACAATGAAGCAATAAAGCAAAAACACAAAAAAACAACAACAGTAAAGCAATAAAGCAAAAAAACATAAAAAAAAATAAATTAGATAAACGCCATACAACAAATAAAACAGAATGGTTGAAAATATGAAAACCAATGATTAGGACTTAAAAACTAACACCTTAAGTAAAAGCCAGGCTAAAAAGATATGTCTTAAGGTTTCTTTTAAAAATTGTCGACAGAGGTGGAGTCTCTGAGATCCTCAGGCAGACTTTTCCAGAGACTAGGGCCACAGTGGCAAAAGGCAGACTCCCCATGCGTTTTTGTTAGAATCCTTGGAACGACTAGGAGACCGGCTGCAGAGGATCTGAGGGACCTGCAAGGTACATATCTAAAAAGCCTGTCTGAGAGATAGGCTGGCGCCAGGCCATTCAGTGATTTAAGAACTAGCAACAAGAGTATAAGGCTTACAACAGTTTTCATTGACTAAAACTAGACTGATAGTATGGTTTTCTTTGACTAAGATCAGACTAAATGGCCAGACTTTAAGTCGACTAAAACTTGAGTACATGATAAAAAACTAACAGGGACGTTTCAGAATCAGAATCAGAATCAGAATTCCTTTATTTGTCCCGCAAATGGGGAAATTTCTCTGTCACAGCAGCCAAAGGACAGTAATTACAATAAACAATAATAAAAAGTAAAAAATAAACAATATAATAAGAAGAAATAGAATTGACTCATATATACATAGTATTTACAATATGAACTGTGTAATTATAAACAGTGTGGTATCTTTATTTACAAATAATAAATAATAAATATGGGTATTAAAAATTGTCCAGTTAGTGCAAACCAAAATGTATATGGATATGTGTAGAGTTTTTTATGGCATAGTGCACATGTGAGGTCTACTGGGAGCAGTGCTGGTTGTACAGTCTAACAGCAGCAGGAAGGAAGGACCTGCGATACCTCTCCTTCACACACTTGGGGTGTATCAGCCTGTCGCTGAAGGAGCTGACCAGTGCAGTGATAGTGACCTGCAGGGGGTGGGACTCCTTCACCAGCAGCGATGACCAGGGGCGGTCCTGGCTAGAACCACGCCCTGGGCGAACCACGCCCTGGGCGAACCCCCCCCCCCCCCCCCAAAAAAAAAAAAAACACAGCAAAACTATATATTATTTGTATTATTTTATTATATATAATCTTAAATACAAAAAGGTAACAAGAACAGAGAAAAAAACAAGATAAATAAATGAAATACAGTTTATAAACACCAATCCTTCATCACAGGATCTAATAACCATGCTTGAAAAATCCCTGAAGAAAGCTAAAAAAAATATTGTATTGTCATTAGTATACATGTTATTCACAGCATTTATAGCGTTTACAAAAGTAAAAAATTATGCAAAAACGCACACATACACGCCTGTGTGAATTTGCACTTGTTGTGTTGCAAACACAAACGAGCCTAGGTTGCCTATGGGTGAAATTAGTTGCATGACATGATGCCTCAATTCTAAGAGTTGCTAGTTCAGCAAAACTAAAAACCCAAATACAGTCGTCTTCTGTGGCTAAGTAGCAACATATTAGCAAGAGGCTAATAAATAGCCTATAGGCTACTGTCACTCACATCACTCATAGAAATCTGCATACCTTTATCTTTTGCCCGTTTCTCCTCTTCTTCTTTTCTTCTTTTTCTGAACTGGGCACCTGATGGCTTCTTTGCTCTTGTACTTTGATCCATGATGAAGATGAAGACTTGACATCATTACCTTTTGCATTACCTTTTGCCAACACCGTCCGTTCGCCCGTCAAACAACCGGAGTCACATGATGTAAACAAATTCACATAGATGCATGCACAGATTTTTTTACATTTTTTTTTTTTACATTATTCACATAACCCAATTAATTACATGTAGGTATATGGGTCTATATTAATTTTAGGAATGAAATACAATTTATTTGGAAGCAGTTTGTGTTGTGTGGCCTGGGATCATCAGTCTATCCCTCTCCCCCTCCCCCTCACTTTGATCCAACCTCTGCAGTCGCAAGTTGATCCCCCGCCCCCCTCCCCCTTACCTCTTCTGACACACGCAACCTGTGTGACTCTCAGCAGCAAGTTGACGTGACAATGAGGGCGCCCCAGCGCCCACTCCACTAACTTGACATGGAAATGAGCGGTAATCTAGAAAACTGGCGAGTTTTGTTTTGTCTTTTTTTTTTTTTTTTTTTTTTTGAGGGCGCTCGTGCGCCCTCAAATAGATTGCGCCCTGGGCGGTCGCCCACATTGCCCATAGCAAAAACCGGCCCTGGCGATGACAGCTTGTCCATCATCCTGCTCTCTCCCACCACCTGCACTGGGTCAAGAGGGCATCCCAGGATGGAGCTGGCCTTCTTGATAAGTTTATCAAGTCTCTTCCTATCTGCTGCCGAGATGCTGCTGCTCCAGCAGACTACACCATAGAAAATGGCTGATGCCACCACAGAGTCATAGAAAGTTGTCAGGAGTGCCCCCTGCACCCCAAAGGACCTGAGCTTCCTCAGCAGATGGAGTCTGCTCTGACCTTTCTTGTATGTTGCTGCAGTGTGATCAGTCCAGTCCAGTTTATTGTTCAGGTGAACTCCCAGGTACTTGTAAGATGTCACCATCTCAATGTCCGTTCCCAGGATGTTCACCTGTGTGCAGGGTTGTTTGCGCCTGCGGAAATCCACCACCAGCTCTTTGGTCTTCCCGGCGTTGAGTTGGAGGTGGTTCCGCTGGCACCAGTCCACAAAGTCCTGAATAAGTCCTCTGTAGGCTCTGTCGTCCCCGTCCCTGATGAGGCCGACGATAGCAGAGTCGTCAGAGAACTTTTGTAGATGGCTGTGGGGTGTTTGGTGGGAGAAATCAGCAGTGTACAGGGTGAACAGGAAAGGGGCCAGGACTGTTCCCTGTGGGGCCCCCGTACTGCAGACGACTGTGTCCAACACACAGTCCTGAATCCTCACATACTGTGGCCGGTTGGTAAGGTAGTCGAGGATCCAGGTCGTGAGGTGTTGGTCCACCCCAGCAAGCTCCAGCTTGTCCCCCAAAAGTGCAGGCTGTATGGTGTTGAAAGCACTGGAGAAATCAAAGAACATGATCCTCACAGTGCTTCCAGGCTTCTCCACACAGGCTTTGACACAGGACTTGACTAAGTTTAAATAAAAAAATAGCCGATCCTGTTAAATGTAATTTTAAACCAACAGCTGATTAACTAAGCTAAGTGTGAAGACTGCAAATGGGATAAACAGGCAGCCTGCTCTGTTTAAAAGTGAAAGTTACAGTGGCATTGATCCTCTCCGCCAGAAAGCGGAGAGTCATATTTTCCAAAATGTCAAATTATTCCTTTAATAAAATGAACACAAGTGCATTTGCCCACTTAGCCTGGTTTGTTTGCGCTTTTGTGGACCAAACATGTTATTTGTTTTCTCAAGACAGTTTTGCTTAGTGCCACACTACTGTGCTGTGATTGGATAGTACTCATTGCTTCAATGCAAGTGTGAGATGGTCTACTTTAACCCAGAACTTTACTCGATGACTCTGTTTTACCCTTAAACAGTGAACAAAGTTCTAATGTTGCCCTAAAATAGGGATGCCAAGAATATTTTTGATCTGTTATGCATTTCGGTCTATAGGTTTATTTGCATACAGTCACAATGTCTGCCAACGGCTTCACCGGGGCAGTCTGAGATTAAAAGTGAAGGATGCTAAAAGCTCAGTGTGGGAACATTTCCGCCAGGGAGGCAACAAAGTCCAATGTAAGTTAAAATGTGTGATGCTACTCTTTAGTTTAGTTGTACTAGAACTATGCTGTACTGCATTAAGAACAATCACCCTGCTACCATGTCCGAAGATGGCTCGCAGCAGAAGATCACGTCGCTGCTGGCCGGGGGGAGAAAGTTTGATGTGCTGGTCTGAGGAGACATATGCTGCCAATCAGTGTGATAGAGGGTTCAAGATTTCAAAATAGTTGGCGATTAATTTGATAGTTGACAACTCACTGATTGGTCCTTTTAAGAATAAATTTAACACTGGATAGGAGACTGAATGATTGTAGCAAAGAGAAACAATGAGAGAAACTGCAAGACAAAGGAAGGGAGCAATGATGGAAAGAAAACAAATAAGAAAACCATTTTAAGACATTTCATCAAGGAACTCATATCTTCTTTCCTCTTTTTCTCGCTCTCTCTCTCTGTCTCCTTGTCACCTACCCTTTTTCTCTCCCTCACACACACACAGACACACACACATACACACAGACATACACACACACACACACACACACACACACACACACACACACACACACACACACACACACACACACACACACACACAACACCCTCAAGACTCTCCCAAGTCCACCCCAAGGCTACCACTTCGGAAAGCGTCAGTCTGTCTACTCATAGCTATCTATCACAGATAACAGTGGGAACAAACACACACACATAAACTTGCACTACTAGGCTCACACATAAACACATCCCTGGACAGCTGCACCATCGACAGACAAGACTCTCCGTCACCATTCCCAAAGCAGGGGAGTGGGGGAGGGGTGACTAGCAGTGGATATCTGTTGGTTCTGAATGCATACTGGTGAGGGTCCAGGCTGGCAGGATGTTGTCTTTGATGTGCTAAAGGACCAGTTTCTGAAAGCACTTCATCAGGATGGGGGGACACAGCAGACTTTTTAGGTGCAGGAACAATGATGGCTGTCTTGAGGCAGGAGGGAACAGTCTTGCTTGAAAGTGAAATGTTAAAAATGTTAGTAATAACATCAGCTAGCTGGTTGGCACATGTTTAGTACATGGCCAGGTATATTATCTGGACCAGCAGCCTTATAGTAGATAAATTGAACCACCTGCCACATATCTTTGGTGCCGTCAGTGTTGAGGTCTCTCTCCAGTCTCTGCTGATGTTTCCTCTTTGCCTCCTTGAAGGCAGGTTTCACTCTTGCTCTGGTGGTGTTGTATGTTTCCTTGTCACCTGACCTTAAGGCTGGATAGAGCCCTCATCTCTTCACTATCCAGGCCTCCTGGTTGGGGGATGATTTTAGTGTCTTTGTGATCACCATGTCATCAACACATTTGATGATGTCATTGAAGATTTATATTCCTCAAGACTGACGTTATTTTGAGTGGCAGCATCTCTGAACATTTGCCAGTCTGTGCACTCAAAACAGTCCTGTAGGGCTAACATTTTTAACTGATGGTTTGACCCTCTGTATCAACTGAGAATAAGTAGGCAGAAGAAGCAGAGAAATATGATCTAACAGGCCAAAGCTAGGACATGGGAAGGCTTTGTAGCTGACAGGAATATTTGATGTGCTAAAGAACCAGTTTCTCAAAACACTTCATCAGGTTGGGGGTGAGTCGGTAGTCATTAAGACTAAACACAGCAGACTTTTTAGGTACAGAAACAATGATGGCTGTCTTGAGGCAGGAGGGAACTGTGTTGTTTGAAAGTGAAACCTCCTCAGAACCTCCACTGGCTCCCTGTCCCTCAGCGTATCAACTTCAGACTTCTCCTCATCGCCTACAATGCCCTCCACTAGGGCTGCACCATGAATCGCAAAGTAATTGATATCGCAATATGACTGTCATCGCAAGAACTGCAATTATTTTATAAACATTTTGTAGTGCCGCAGAGATGCTCTGGCCTACTAAAACATGTTTGTTTGTCAGAGACTGGGAAAAATGCCACATCATCATGATTTTATTAGTTTTTCTATGACAATGATTGTGATGTAAAATTTAATCATCCATAATAATCATGAATTATATCGCAATCGAAATATCTGTCAAAACAATTGCAATATCACTTTTTGGCCATATGTGCATCTCCACAACCTGGCACTAGGCCTGTCACGATAATCAATAAATCAATTAATCGTACGATAAATTAAAATGAGCTTGATAATTTTGTGTGTCGATCTGATGATGTTGGTGTCTGATAACTCTACAGATCCTTCACTCAACAAAATAAAGATAAATGTCCCACAAAGCAACGTTACAGGACATAACAACAGGAACGTAGTAACTGGTCATGTCTTTGGCAACTTATATGAGGAATAAAATACCTCAGTTATTCGTGGATAAGTGTCTGTCTGACCGACTCTTCGTCACATTTCTGGCCGAAAAACAGAGTCTGTCCCCGGCAAAAAATTTTAACTCACCAAGTGTTTGTCACAGTGAAAAAAATCACCGCGACGGTCAGCCCTCCCGACCAAGACTTAGTGAACTTCGTGAACCCCGCGAGTGAAATAGTCAGACAGCGTCAAGTTTACTGATGGCAATTATGTAATTATGTAAATTATAGAAAAACGTAACTTTGTCACTTTCCAGGATGCATGGTGGGTCAGGATCTCAATCACAACACATTATAACTGCATCCATATAATTATAAACAGACAGCTGGTACATGTTTAGATTAACAGGAGGACACCGGGGAAACACCTTGAAAAAAAAACACATACGTCATCATCATGACGTGTACCGTCACGCCACCACATCACTACAGACAATGGTGCTAACATTGTTGCTGCAATAAGGAAACGTGGCTGGCCATGGCTCAATTGCTTTGGCCACCACCTCCATCTTTATTTATTTTGGATATTTAAAATGTCTTTTTCACATTCCAATGTTAAATATTCTTTAGAAATAAAGGTTTATTGATCTTTGAAAGGGTGTACTTGTGTTATTTTGCCATTATCATTATATTAGTTGAAAAATGGTCTCAAAGCGACAATATTATCGTTTATCGCAATAATTTCTAGGACAATTTATCGTCCAGCAAAATTTGTTATCGTGACAGGCCTACCTGGCACCCTCCTACCTTAGTGACCACTAAAAGCTCTTCAAAACACAAGTCAGCATTCACCCACAACAAACACATTCATACACTGGTAGCAGAGGCTATCGCAAAGCGCCACCTGCTCATCAGAAGCAATAACCATTTATACTAACTCACATACTGATAAATGAGCCACTGGAAGGTTCAGCATTTGGGGTTCAGCATCGTGCTCAAGGACACTTCAACTACAGGGGCCAGGGATCGACCCACCGACCTTCTTATTAGTACATGACCTCTCTACCTCCTGAGCCACATCTGCCCCATTTCCATTGATAATATGTCAAGAAATCTTGGATTGCAAGTTTTTTGTTTTGTGATCATACAAGCTTGTATGGGCTTCACATTATAACACAGATACTTTACATCTGTCCCTTGGGAGTTGCTCATAATTGGCATCATTAGCCACCCAAAGACAGCAACATCATAGATTGTCATGCACTTACAGTGAAAACAAATCTCCTTCTGGGACAATGAATCTAAATCTAAGACTAAGCTAATCTATATCATAACAAGATAGGACTGGTGCAATTAAACTGAATACCATCCATATTTAAAAAGGCTGAAACTGTATTCAGTTGGAGCACTCTACTGCCACCATTCTAATGGCAATGCTACTAGAGAAGGCAATATAGCCTTCAAATGTTCTCTGGACTCATCTGCAGAGTTACTTAGTGACTGCAGCAGCAGCAGCAGCAGCAGCAGAATAAGCCTCAGTTTAGAGTTGTTCCAATTCGGATACCAGTATCAAAAGTGCCGCCGATACTGCAGAAAATGCAGGTATCGGTATCGGCAAGTACATGAGTCTATGCACCGATCCGATACCACTTAATTCAGAAACGGGATCCTGCTACTTCACAGTTAGCTCCATTAGCTCTGCTTAACGTTACACACCAGAAATCAATTCTTCTTCGCTGTTCCAAAAGCCAACACAGGAAGTTGCGCTGTGCTGCCCCACTACTGTTTTCAGAGCGGTGAAGAAGAAGTTGATTTCACTTGAGTCAGATGGAGCTAGCAACATGTCAGCTAATTTGGCAATATTTCACTCTGGATAACCCCACCAGTAAAACGCCAACATGTTCACTATGCAAGGCTGTAATTTCAAGGGGTGGCACGAAGTGATGAGAACATTTGCCCCTCAATGTGTGGTGCTGCAAGCAAACGAGTTCCGTGAGTAAGTTTTAAGAGAATTGTTTATTTCTAGATTTATTTAAGTTGCTGTTGCACTTCTGTTTCAAACTGTTCTATTTAAAAGGTGGCTGCACTTTAACACTTTTTAAAGGAATTGTTCTTTATCCCTAGATGTCTTTATTTTTTCTTTTTCGATTTGACTATTAAAATAGACAGTAAAAGAATGTTGTATGGCAATCATTCTCTGCAAGGTTTTACCTGAGCCAGGCCATACAACAATCCACCGCTTACATGAATTCAGATTGTCACACTGTTGTGCCATGTTACTGTTAACAATTATTTTTCAATTAATCTGTTTATTGTTTGCTCGATTAAGCACTGTTGGTGAAAAATAGAAAATAGTGAAAAAGTCAATCAGTGTTAATCAAAGCCAGAGATGATGTCCTCAAATATCTTGTTTTGTCCTTGACACAAAATAGTTGGCAATTAATGTATTAGTTGACAACTAAGGTTAGGTAGGTTTCCAGATTTGCTGGTCCAGTTCTGTGTACAAGTTGAAACCAGTTTGATTTAAGGCCAACCAACTGAACTAGCATTTGTCTGGTAGTTGGAGAGAGCTAGCAGCATGTAGCTACTTAGCTGAAGCCTAGGGATAGCTAATTAGCTCAGTGCCACAAGGTGGTGTCTCTAGTGTTTTAGTGGACTGACACCCTTCATTTCCTAAAATGGTTTTCAGTGAGCATCATTTGCAGGTACGTATTGTGGAAAACCTCATAGGCACTGGAAATGTAGCTACTGCCATCTTTTCTTAACTTGCACTTCGCAGAAGTCTTATGGTTTTGATGTTAACCCGTAGAAGAAGAAAAATTCAGTTGAAAGGTTATGTATCATCCACACATGCATGAATACTGGTGGTCACATGACCAATGGAGACAGCCAAAGGCATCAGTAAGCCATTTGCAAGCTCGCCCACTTGTTCTGTAAGACAGCAATCATTGCATAAGACATTTATTTAAAAAATCATAACCTAAGAAACAAACTATATAATGACTTGTAGCAAGCCAACCTCCGACCACACTATTGCATTTATTGCAACAATACCATGGTAAAATACCTGATTATGGACACAGACAGACTTTCCTGAGGGTAAATTGGTTATTTCATGTTTATGCACACACACAATTGGGGATGGATGGCCAACTGGGGACAAAAGCTGTGATCGCAATTGGAAAACAGTAGATTTTTGCGTCAGACTTAAATAAGTGTGTGTGTGTGTGTGTGTGTGTGTATGTGTGTGTGCGCGTGTGTGTGCGTGTGTGTGTGTGTGTGTGTGTGTGTGTGTGTGTGTGTGTGTGTGTGCGCGTGTGTGTGTGTGTGTGTGTGTGTGTGTGCAGGCACTTGGACAACAGCTGGGAGTCAGTTTTATCAGGGACATTGATTGACACTTTTGACCCCAAGAAAATCAAAGGTAGCCAGTACCGGCAAAGTGCCTCTTCTACAGAGCCTCAGAATGCTGCCTGTCTCTCCCTGACATCAGGCTGCATTTTGTTCCATTACTTTACTTTAAATTTCATCTGATACAAAAACATTTTAATTATCAATGATGTCCACACTGATTTTGACATCAAGCCAATCTTTCAATTTAATTTTTAGACATTGGATGCTTAATTGGCATGAGTGACTTCATGAATTGACAGAGTTAGAGTTAGTAACAATTCATTTAGAGGGGATTAGTCAATTTTCAATAAATATCTGTTGTTACAGTATGTTAGCAGTTAGCTTGCTAACACCATACAAGGACTGTTCGGTTACAAAGCTGTAATGTTAGTGGTCCCCTGGGCAGTGAGGCCAAGGTTAATCATTTTCTGTCTCTAATGTGGGCGGTGGTGAAGTTTTCGGTTTGGAAGTGGCTTGGAAGCCTACCAGAGACACAGTTTAGTGGACCGGACACAGAAATATACAAAGGAACTACATTATTTCATAAACATTTTGATGGTTTAATCGAAAGGCTCTTTGTGCCTGTCTTGGAGTGCATAGAGACACACACAGACCCAATGACCTCTGACCTTAAGGAGGAGAAAAAGAAAGACAAGGAACAGAACTGAGAAAACATGCCTTGTCCCACCACCACAGACTTTGCATTCTCATCCTTATGTCCTATAAAGAGTCATAAATATACTGCATTCCTGACAAAGTTGATTCCTTTCTCTTTCTTCTCCTTCTATTCAGCCAAAGTGACTGAAATGGTCAGAACTATCTACTTGAATATTTACACATGTAAATATATATATATATATCTTGTGTTTCAGAACCTGTAATCATTTTGATATATTGAAACTCTAACTGCTTCAAAATCAATTTACAGGATTCCACTGTGCTATCTGATGAGTTTGGGTAATAACCTTTAACACAATGATATAAAAAAAATACCAGTACCACATGAGTGTATTTGATATTAACCAGTATGATTTACTTCTGATTTGACTTCTATTATCATTTAATATTTTAGCTTCACTGTTATATAATCCTACAAGCTACAGGTAAGATAATGTATTATATTTGTTATGTTATTTGTTACACTGTGTTATTTGATTAATTCATCTTATAAGCTCTTAGTGTTGCCATTGGTTCGTATGATATGGTGCATATATTGACGACAGAACAAGTGAGTTTCCAATTTGCCAACGCATATAATCATATTATTATTTAGAAACCAAATTATTCCCATTTAAGTAGAGACCAGTTCTCTCTCCACACAAAGGAATTAGTTATTAATGAGTAAAAGAGCACCAAGGATCCTCTTTCTTCCACAACATGCCACGGACTATGAAAGTTTTTTGGGCTCGCCTCTTGCCCCTTTTTGGCTCATCCTCTTGGATTGACTCTATGCTTCTGCTCATCACCCTTTTGGGCTCTCCATGGTGAAGCCCCCCTGTTTGGCCATGCGGATTTTCACTTTTTACTGAGAGCTGAACAAGGCTCCAGAATGAACTCTGAACTGAGAAGAAAGACTGCAAAGATTCCTAAAAGCCACAATCAAAGCCCACCATTTGCTACATGAATAATCATTAATTTGTAATTTGCAATTTTTTTTTTTTGGCTCCATGTGTAATAAACAGTGTTTACTGTGTGGAGGAATGACTAGCGGTTGTTCTGTCTTTGAAGCAGACGCCAACTTTTATTATCAGAGTAACCGCCATATTTCAATGCAACATGTTCAATGCATGTTACAAACTGCTTTCCGCCCGGCACCAAAACACCTTACATTAATAAGTGTCGTAAAACACACCCCTTGACATCTCCCCTTTTTTAGATACTGCTCTGATCCACAACATTCAACACTTAATGCTGCATGTACATAACAATGTAACTCCAAAGTGGTCTAAAAGCATATACTTATGAGCCATCTGCATTTTCATCAACAAATACCCAACTCAACACTCACCCAAACAATTCTTACTTTACCAAATAATGTATTACTTGTAAACAATGTATGTCTCTTCTTCTCAAAATCCCTATTTTATTTATTTTATTTTACTATTTTTTTTTATTTGTTTTTAGATTTTCTCTTACCACTTTCCCTCATTTTCCAAAACAGAACAACACATTTTCAACCATGTCCCAACCTTGAGGTTTTTTGATTTTTCACAACTCAAGTCTCCAGAACAGTCCATCAGTGGCTACTCTTGAGCCAGGAGAGCTATGTTTTGGGCTTACCTGAATGTCTGGTGGGTCACTCCTGGGGTTAGTGTCGCCAGGTGCAGGTGACCCTGTGAGGGGCACTGCCTGGAGATGACAGCGGTTTCGCCTGACCAGGGCTCCTTTCTCTGTCTCAATGAGGTATGACCTCTGTGTAGTGCTCTCACCTGTCACCACTGCAGGGGTAGTCCATGTCTTTTGACTGTCCAATCTTGTGAGAACATGGTCTCCTTGTTGCAGTGGCGTCAGTTGTCTCACACCATGACGCTTGTTGTAGTAATAGGTCTGTTTGTCTTTCTCTGCAGCATCTCTCACCCTGACGTGCTGTCTAAAATCCATCTCATGGGCTAAGTCTTTGAATACATCACTGCTAAACTGTGGCCCATTGTCACTAAAAACCTCCTCTAGTATTCCATACCAGGCAATCTGGAGTAATAGTCTGCCATGAAGAGGAAATTGTCTTTTCCATATTCACACAGATCTATGCCAATTTTCTTCCATGGCCTGTCGGGGAGGGGTGTAGACATGAGGGGCTCTCTCCTCTGTGCTCTTCTATGCTCATGACAGTACATGCAGTTCTCAACCTTGTGTGTGATCTGTGAGGCTAAGCCAGGCCACAACACTGAAGTGTTAGCTCTGTCTCGGCACTTATTAAGCCCTTGATGACCCTCGTGCATACGTTCTAGTATCTCTGGCCTCATTTTCACAGGTATTACTATTCTACTACCCCTGGTTATCAACTCATCATGCACCGACAGTTCGTTTCTCATGGGAAAGTACTCCCTAACACTAGTGTGTGTGTTCGCAATGTGTTCAGGCCACCCCCCTTGTATGTACCTGATCACCTCTTGGAGCTGCTCATCAGCTGCTGTCTCTGCTTGGATGCTGTTCATCTTCTTTGGTGACGCTGGCATGCTGCTCATCACAGCTGCAACGTAGCACTCCACGTCTGAGGGGCTGTCTCTGTTGTGCACCATGCCACTCTGCGGGCTCCTGTAAGTGCATCCACCTAGGGATGTAACGGTTACCGGTGTCACGGTAAACCACGGTAAAATTCCCGACGGTGAAGGTTACCGTTTAAGTTTTAATTACCATGGTAACCGCCGCGGTCGATAACCACGGTGTGGAAAACTCGCGAGATACTTTATCCAAGTCTCCCTACGCAGGCGCAGCGTGCAACGTGCGCTTGTTATGTAGTGAAGAAGACATGGCGGAGGGAGGACGTGATAGTAGCGGCCCTCAAGGCATTTTTCCGCCTTCAAAGAGAACCAAATCTGAAGTCTGGGCGTATTTTGGTTGTTATAAGAATGCTCAGGGACAGCTGGTCGAGGATGGCAGCCCTATCTGCAGGAGCTGCAAGAAGAAAGTTGTTGCGAGGGGCGGCAACACATCCAATTTACTTACTCATTTGCGCGACCATCACCCTCAACTGTTAAGTGAATGCAAGGTAAATTAACCTTAAGCTCAGGTGAATGATGTGTGTATGTCGAGTTTTCTCTGTCTAATTTGCTGTTGTCACTAATGTAAACTGACCAGATAGTGGTGTAACTGAACGAAGTTGATCCGTGATTTGGCACGTTATCTGAACCGCTTATTAATTGTAGATTTCACTTTTTAAAGTCGACCTAATAATTCCCCAAACATTGATGCAGAGCTGCTGTGAGGAGGATTTGAGACAAACACGTACTGGGTGGACTGAGTTAGTGAATGCAAACTGACTGAGATGACTGACTTTCATCTCAGCTCCGTTCACCGGAGCAGCGTCTACCTGTGGCTCAGCAGCCATTTGACCAATCAGATTGACCGAGTCCATTGACGACAGACGAGCAAGCAGACAGAGACAGACAGCCAATATATATAAGTAATATCAGAAATATATAATACTTGTGGATTATTTGTAGAATAGACTATATATAAAGAATAATCTAAAATGGTGAATATAACAAGTGTCTAGATAGAGATAAGAGCCAAAATAGAGTATTCATGATTAATTTAACAATAATCCTTTTTGTTTTGATCTAAAAAATTATCCAACCTGTTTCTCACAAAAGTGATATGATCTAGATTGTGAGTTTTGTGATCTGTTGGTTGCACCCTTAGTATTAAGTAACAATGACAGTAATAATTAATAATGACATTTTCTATTCATTTTTTTCACAGAGAGGGTCTGCTGGCCAATCGAGTGTTACTGCCAGTACATCTCATTCTACCTCTGTAATGCAGACATTACAGGACACGTTTCAAAAACAGGCTGCTTATACCCTAACCCTTTTAATATATAATAAATCTATTTAAATATAAATCTTGGTGAAATTATTTCAATTTATCAGTGTATCAGTGTTTTTTCAACATTTTGAAGACATTTTAAAAATACCGCGGTATACCGATAACCGTGATAATTTTGGTCACTATTACCGTGGTGTGAAATTTTCATACCGTTACATCCCTACATCCACCACAACCAGAAGTCTCTGGAAGCAAATCGGTACATTGTCGAGGTCTTTGGAGTTCATCAGTGGAATGAGTGGTTTGTGATCTGTGATCAGTTTGAATGCTGTTAGGCCGTAGAGGTATTTCTCAAACCTCTCACATACCCACACACTTGCCAGGCACTCCTTTTCTATCTGAGCGTACCTTGTTTCAGCATCACTCAGTCGCCTGGAACAGTATGCCATCGGTCTCCAGTCCTCGCCATGGAGTTGCAACAGGACGCCGCCTATCCCGTAGCTGCTTGCGCCGGCAGATTCATTTTGTGCACATCAAAATACACCAGCGTGGGTGATGTTGTGAGGAGCTCTTTTATTTGTGTAAAAGCCGCCTCCTGTGCCGGACCCCATGTCCATGCTGATTTCAACTTTAGCAGTTCCTAAAGTGGCCTACTGTGGCTAGGCTTGGCATGTATTTACCCAGGTAATTTACCATGCCGAGTGCTCTCTTTAGCTCTTGGGCGTTCTCAGGTGGTTTGAGCTCGTTGATCGCAGACACTTTTGCTGGGTCCAGACGCACACCATCTTTGCTTATCACGTGGCCCAAAAAGGGTAACTCCCCCTGTCTCAGCACACACTTCTCTGTGTTCAGTTTCAGGCCCGCAGCCTTCAGTCACTCCATAACATTCAGCAGCCGCTCGTCATGCTCTCTCATGTCTCTGCCATGGATAATGATGTCATCCATGTAGACTGCAACTCCCTGCGGCCCTTCCAATGTCTCAACCATCTTTCTTTGGAAGATTTCGGGTGCACTGGTCATGCCAAAAGGAAGATGTTTTTTTTTTTTAACTTCTTTTTATTTCCTTTTATCAAGCGCAGTCATACAGTATATCACAACACATCTTTTTGATGGTACAGTAAGGTGCCACGGGTAAGTCTTTAGGAAGGTTAACAAAAAAAAAGAATAAGGATGGTTTTACAAAAAAAAAGAAAGACGCACAGAAGGGGAAAAAAAAGGAAATTCTGCATATCATTCATATCAAATGAAAATGTAGGGCAATGGGTGACCATTTATTTAGGAATACATCTGCTTTCAGTTGTAATAATGCAGTTGTATGCTCCATGTTGTCAATGTCTTGGATTCTTTCCCTCCATTGTGTAATTGTTGGAGGGTGTGGCTTTAGCCAGGAGGCTGTGATTACCTTATTTGCTATTAAAAGTAGGACTCTCAGCAAATATGTTTGGCTGTTCTCTTCAAGGTCAGCTGGCAATACCCCTAACAAAAAGTGTGATGGTTCAAGAGGTATATCTATACCCAGACATTATTTCTTTTTGTACATTTTGCCAGTATTCTGATATCTTTGGACAGTCCCAAAATATATGTGGATGGTCTCCCACTAAGCCACAACCCCTCCAGCAATGTTTTGAGTGTTCTAGTAAATATGAGATATGAACTTTATTTTCACTGTTCCTTCAATTGTTGAAATAAAGAAGTGTTCTATTTTGGTTGGTGAGGAGCAGAGCTTTTCCCATTCTTGATGACTATGTAAATAGTGTCTCATTTGTAAGTATCTAAAGAAGTCTTGGTTTGGTAAATCATATTTCTCTTTGAGCTGTTCAAATGATCTTAGGACTGCTCCGTCAAACAGCTGATCCAAAACCACTAAACCCCTTTCCTTCCATTTCCGGAATCCCTTGTCCAGCCTAGCTGGGGGGAACTCACAGTTGTTTGCTATCTTTATAGCTCTAGAAATGGTCATGGGAAGTTGTAGTTTTTTCCTCACAATAGACCATATTTTAAAACATTTTTTGAGTGTTTTTAATCCATACATTGGCAACCTTCTTTTTCCCCCATATATCTTGATTCAAGAATGGGATTCCAATGGCAAATCTGGGCATTCATTCTGCTCCATTCCCACCCATATAGTGTCAGTGTCTTGGGATATCCAAGCAACCATTGATCGAGTTGGGCTGCCCAATAATATTTTTTCAGACTAGGCAGGTCTAGGCCTCCACTGTCTTTTTTGGCAGAGTAGTCTTTTAAATTTAAGTCTGGGTCGCTTGCCTTGCCAAATAAATTTGGACAGCCATTCATCCAATATAGAAAGAGCAACCTTGGTAGACTGTTCATTCTTATGGTTTCTATTCTTCCTATCAAGGAGAGTGGCAGGATTTCCCATCATGTTAGGTCTGCTTTTATGTGGCCCATCAATTTCCCATAGTTGGCTTTAAACAATTTTGATAGATCCGTCGTTATAATAATTCCCAGATATCTAAATCCTTGAGACCAATGGAAATCAAGCCTTCCTGACAATTGAATTGGCCAATGTCCAACTAACATCATTGCCTCTGATTTTGATTGGTTGATTTGATAACCAGAGAGTTCTCCATATTTCTTTAAGGTGTCTATCAGTGCAGGGACAGAAAATACTGGGTCACTTATATAGGTCAGGATGTCATCTGCATAAAGAGATATCTTGATATCTTTTATTTCCTCGTTCTGTCTTATAGATGCTGCCAGGGGTTCAATATTTATAGCAAAGAGCATGGGACTAAGACAGTCCCCTTGTCCCACCCCTCTCTGTAGGTCAAAGAACTCAGAACAGCATCCATTTACTCTGACACGTGCCTTGGGATTTCTGTAATTAACTCTGACCCAATCTACACTTTTGGATGAAATCCCATTACAAATAGCGTTTTGTACAAAAAGTTCCAATTTACAGTATCAAACGCTTTCTGTGCGTCAAAGCTTATTAACATTGTTGTTTGTTTGTTTCTTTTAGCACATGTAATAATGTTTAGGGTTCTTCTTATATTGTTAGCACCCTGCTTGTTGGGAATAAATCCTGTTTGGTCTGGGTTAATCAAAGTTGTAATATGTTTTAGAACTCTATGTGCTAAAATACTTGTCAATAATTTCTGATCATTGCATATCAAGCTAATGGGTCTGTATCCTTCACAAAGTGCTGGGTCCTTTCCTTCTTTATGAATCACAGATATAATGGCCTGTGACCATGTCTCAGGAGGGTTGTTGGAGAGAGAGTATCTAAACACCTTAGCTAGTATGGGCACTAAGTCATTTATGAAGCATTTTTATAGAATTCTCCAGGAAGCCCATCGACTCCCGGAGATTTGTTGCTTTTTAATCTTTTTATTGCATCCCTTGTTTCTGTTTCTGTAATTGGTGTTATCATCTGTTTTGATACTTCCTCTGACAATGTGGGGAGGTTTAAACCAGTGAGGAAGGCATCCGTATTCTCTGCTGTTGTTTGTAATTTGGGTTCTTTATATAGGTTTTGGAAGAATGATGCAAAGGCATCTGCTACCTCCTTGGGTTGAGATACTGTTTTAAACAGTGCAGTGCGAGAAACTTTGGAGACAGTTCAATTTGCTTGAGCTTTAGGAAGTTGGAATGCTAGAAGACAGCTAGCTCTATTCCCCATCTCATAATATCTCTGTCTGGTAAATTTTAAAGCTCCTTCCGCTTTATATGATTAGAGTTTGTCCAAGGCTTTTCTTGCCTCCTTAAGTTCTGTAGCAATGTTACTTGTTCTTTTGGTTTGGTGTTGTTCCTCCAGTCGCTCTCTTTAGTTTTGATGATATCTGTATGATTTTTCCTCTTATAACTGCTTTTGCTCCCTCCCACAGAATTGAAGGATTAACTTCACCATTATCATTGATCTCAAAATATTCTTTTAGGTTTTTTCTTAAATCTTCTACTATTTCTGACTTGTTCAGCAGTGATACATTCAACCTCCAGTATCTAAAAAAAGAATGTATACCTAGATCTACTTTCAGTACAATGGGTTCATGGTCACTCAGAGTTATAGGTTCAATGAAACAATTTATTACTTTATACATGTATTGTCGGGGGAGACAGAAAAAGTCAATCCTTGAATAGCTTTTGTGTACATTAGAGAAAAAACTGAAATCTTTCCCATTTGGGTGTTGAAATTATTGAAGGTTTTTGTTTTGGGGCACTGAGATCCCCTGTCAGCTGGTATCCTATCCATTTTCCCATCCTGCACTGCATTGAAGTCCCCTCCTATAATTAGTATCCCTTTTGAATTGCCTGCAATGATGTTTGCGATTTCTCTAAAGAATAATGGCTCATACTCATTTGGGGCATATACATTTAAGATGGACACCTCGGTTCTACCAACAGTCCCAATCACCATGACATACCGTCCTGATTTATCCTGTATCACCTTCTCTGCACTAAAGGCCAAAGCTCTGTTG
The DNA here is from genome assembly GCF_040436345.1 of Pagrus major. NCBI lineage: Eukaryota > Metazoa > Chordata > Actinopteri > Spariformes > Sparidae > Pagrus > Pagrus major. Next base: position 1,730,384 of record NC_133218.1, on the reverse strand, counting down.
ATTAAAATAGCAACCCCTCTTTTTTTCACTATATACTAAATTAACCCATTCCCTTTTTAATTTTATGTGCTCGCTCTCTGGTAAATGAGTTTCTTGTAATAATGCAATTGAACATTGCATTTTTTTTAACTGATAGAACACTTTCTTCCTTCTGATAGGATGGTTTAATCCATGGACATTATAACTCACTATGGTCAGTTTATCCATCTGGATAACAATATCCCATAATCTCGTCCTTCATGAGTTTTCCAAAAGTATACCCGTGTTTATAAACCTTATGCGACTGCTTACAATCCACCATTGTGGAGAACAAGAACACACAAATAGAACAAGAAAAAAACAAACTTCCAAAAGCCCGAATGTTCTAACAAGCATAAAATCAGTCTCAACAAGGACGGAGAGTTGTGATCGGTCTCTCAGGGGATGTGCACACAGTGTGGTTGCAACTATAGCCTTCGCAAATAAGTCGCCTATGATATGGCCTATTGCCAAAGCGGAGGGAAAAGAAAGCTGAAAAAAGAAAGAAAAAAAAAGACCCCATATATGCGAACGTTGTTCCGTCTCGCTCTGGACTCTAGATCGTCACATTTTGCTGACAGGCTAGCATCTCTTTGTAGCAAGTAGCGAAGGGCTCGCTCGTTTCATTGTGTTTTATCTTCTGCGTCAGCCTCTGTTCATTTTCTGTCACCCGTTGCTTCAGTTTTGTCATCCTTTCAGCTACTTCGGCAAGTGCAGATTCTACTCTTGTTAAGGAGTCTTTAGTGTCTTTAGAGGCTTCAGTGTGCTCCTTTCTTAGGTGGCCATTACGGTTGATTGTTGTGAGCAGTTTATGCAGAAAATAAAAAGTTAAATTAAGGTTTGGCTAGTTTTTAAAAGTTCTCCTCTGGGAGCTTAGGAATCAGGCTGCTGCCTCTGCCATGGCATCCAGGAAGACGTTTAAAGCAATATCTTCCAAACGGTGTGATAAAGGTCGTCAATCTCTGGCTGTCTTTGTCCAGCGGGATCTGCCAGAACCCTGAGGCTGCATCCAATGATGAGAAAACTGTGAAGCCGCCCAGCATGGCTATCACCTCCTCTGGTGTTGGCAGGATAAATCTCTCTCTTGACAGTTTTGTTTAGTTTCTGCAGGTCAACACAGATGCGTGCCTTACCAGACTATTTTGGCACAGGCACCATCGGTGCGCACCACTCTGTTGGTTCTGTCACAGTCTCAATGATATCGTTAGCTTCCATCCGGTCCAACTCCTCTTTCACTGCACTCAGGCGGGGAATGGGTACTCTACGTGCAGTGTATACTGCATAGGGCTGTGCAGTTTCCTGTAGCACAATTTTCACAGGTTGTGTTTTCAGTAGGCCAAACTCTGGTTCATTGCTGCTGACCTCATACACTCGTCGCACTAGCCCCATTGCCAGAGCTACAGGTCTGCCAAGTAGACTATTCACAGTCACGCCTCTGATGACGTACACTTTAAATGTGTACGTGCTGTCCTTGTAGCAGGTTTGCGTTGTAAACTGCCTTAAACAGTTCAGCCCACCCCTGGACCACTTAGAGGCTTGTTTGTTTTCTGTAGACTTCTCTTCGGCTTCAGTGTTTTAAACACAGTTTCACTAATGACACTGCAATCAGCCCCAGTATCAGTTTTAAAGTCAATGGGTGTGCTACCAATGTTCAATGTTACTGTCCAATCATCATCATGGTCTTGGCCGTGTCGTTGTATTACAGAACTTTGCCATAACAACGTCGTACTGTGATTCATCTTCCCCTTCTCCATAGGTGAAAGAGCTCAGCATATTCTCAGCTTCTTTTCCCAGTGCATAGACTAACGTGCTTACTTGAACTGGGCCGTCCTCTTTGTCCAGTTTTGTAGCCGTTCTGAAGCGAGTGAACTGTTTTTTCCAGTTCGGCCACTCCGTGGGTCTCTTGAAGCAGAAACTCTCCGGCGATTGAAACTCTTCGGCGATTGAAACATCCTCGTTGTTAGTTCTCATTATCCCACTCTGACACCATGTAATAAACAGTGTTTACTGTGTGGAGGAATGACTAGCGAGTGTTCCGTCTTTGAAGCAGACGCCAACTTTTATTATCAGAGCAAACCATACGAAACATTCAATGAAGGTGTTACAAACTGCTTTCCGGCCTGCCCCAAAACACCTTACATTAGTAAGTGTCGTAAAACACACCCCTTGACACCATGCATCCCAACTCTGCAGCCTGTCACTGAACGCAGCAAGACTGAAGAACACATGCTGTGTGGCTCCTCTGTGTCCTCAGACAGGCCTTGTCTGAGCCTGGACTAATCATCCTGAAGAAGTGAGACCAGCTGCTTCACTGAACCTGCTGTACAGTGGTTATCATCTGGCTGCCATGGGCTCCTAAGGATCACTGAGTCTGCTCGCCATGCTTGGCACTTTCCATTCCATTTCGTTCAATAAATATCTTGAATTAAGTCATTGTATTTGTGTTTTCCTGATTCATGTGATACATTTTTCCTCCTGATTAATTTATCAATTGGGGTAATGCCCCTTCTAACGGGTGCTTAATAAAATCTCATATATGTGGCAAGAATGCTACAACAGTTAGTGGTGCTGGCTCAGGCCTCTCAGCTGACCAATCAGAGCAGACTGGGCTTTTCCGGAGTGGTGCATTTTGTAAGATCTGGACATAACTTTAGTTAAAAACATTCAAAAAATTAACTAACCCTATCAACAGAGTGTGAAGAAGTAACAGTTCAAATGCATTATATTGCAGAGATATCCACTGCTAAGCAGCCAGAGACGGGTCCCTTCTGGTAATATTACGTTGCCACGAAAGGCGATAGTGAGTCACTGTAGCCTCTAGTCCGACACAGGAGAGGACGAAGAAGTCGAGCTGGCCAGAGAGTATGGCTAGTGCATAGAAGTTTACAGCCTCAACAAAACAACACAAAGATGCAGACGTCCCAGAAAAACAACCAAACTGAAAACTAACAATGATTTTTATGCTGCAATTTCTGTTGCCAGACTCACCAAATTACAAAATTATGTTAATATCACTTTAAGCTGTTTTTGTCATATTTACGATGGATCAAATAACTATGTGGAAGGTGTCATTCATCAAGACAAACCCACAGAGTAGTATCACAAACTCTGCAGTTCCCCTTGGCTCAATGGAGAGTTTCTACTTCTTTCAGTTCATTGTTTTACTTTCATGGCCCCCAACTTTACTGTTTTCATTTCAGTCTCACCGTTCTCATCAATAACATGTCCGGCAGCAGCAGGCAGCCGTTTTGAGTGAAAAACACTCTGATAACCAATTGTACAATACTTCGCCATCACCAAAGGGCAGACAGACATATACACATATCAAGTAAACTATAGCGGAATCTTTGATAGAAAAGAGATATTAAAATTTTTTTAAAGACAGATGTGTTGACTGGTGTTCACTTGCTTTATTGTAAAAAACTAATTTGACATAGACTGTTTTTTTTCTCTATTGAGACTGTCACATAAAGACTGAAGCACTGCTAGCCAAACAGAAAACAGTTTGACACCCAGAGCAGCCAGCCAGCACTCCGCTATACATCACACTGAGAAGGGAGAGACCTGGGAGTAAAACTGTACTGCAAATCATTAGTCTATAACACATCTCTCTCACACACACACACACACACCCACACACACACACAAACACACAAACAAACACACACACACACACACACACACACACAATCCAACTGACATCATGTGATGGTGGTTAGCTGATGAGAGAAGATGAAATTTAGGGGCACCAAATCCTAATCTGGCTGATGGGCCCAAAAATGTGTAGCACCGGCCCTGCTCTGACAGCGCTGTCAGCACCCCAACAGGAGAGACGCTCTGTGGTGAGCTGGGATTTTATAACTGAACTATGAGCAGGACGCACACTTTGACTTTCTCTGACTGTGTGGAAATCTGTGTGTAAGCCTCACAGATGACGAAGAAAGGTGTTATACCCCGAGTCTGCGGCTGCAGGTAAAACATACTGAAGTTTAGTCTGGTCTTAACTGAAAAAAAGTCACAATCTGATTCTACTTATAAAATCCTGAGTCGGGTACAGCCCTATCACATCATCCAGATACGCAAATAATCTAAATAGTGGTTTATTTCTATGGTTTCAACACCTGAACAGCAACGCATCATCCGTCATCATCTTCACGAGATTGAGATCGTCAATACTGATTTGTTGTTCATGTTCAATGTAGCATCATCAGGGATAAAATATAGTGCGTTCCCTGGATGCATGGATAGTGAGTTCACTGCGTCCTTCTGGATTTTAGAGATGCAGGAAGCATACCTATAAACATCATTGTATTATATAATATTGGTGCTGAAACACAGACATTTTATTTGATTTTGATTTTGACTTGTTCAATTATGATGGGTGTTTCAATGACAATCTTCAGAGGGGCAAAGAAAATATGATTTACATATCTGTGGTCCTCAGCTGCTGGACCCTCACAGACATCTGTCCCATCAACAATTGGTTGACTGCTTATGAAAAAATACACTGATATTTAACTGAGGAGGAGGAGGAGCAGCACTGCTGCTCTTCCCTCTGTGTGAAAAGTTGTCTATTTCAGCTTTAAATAATGTTACATCAAACTTTAAGGACTACACTTATATGAACAGAACAAACTCAAATAACGCTGGGTTTTGAAGGTCGTCTGTTATTGTCACTGCGTGTTGAGCCAGCTTAACTCTGTGTCCCGTCAGTCTCAATCATGCTTCTTCTTTGAGAGGAAGAGCTGATTTATTTAAATATAGCCAAACTTTTTGTAGGTGGTCAAGTAGCACAAATTATCACAACCTCTCAAAAACATTTTTACCTGAACAGTTACACAAAAAATAGCCCAGCAGGCCACAGAACCAGCCAATCCAGTAACACTGCCTTCAATCTAATGTATTGGTACGACATGGGTGAGTAGAGTTAAAACACCAGTGAACAGGTAACTGTGCACATCTGAAAATATGTTGCTAACACATCAAAGCACATCAATATCAACTGGATTTGAGAATATTGTAGCATCAAGTTCATTGGGATACTCTCAAGTGAAGCTCACAAACTGGCAAAATGGCCACCTTGTGTAAAGTAACAAAACCAGGTTGAACCAGGATGAAATCTGAACTCAGTTACTTAAGAAGATGAAGGGATGGTGTCACTGGAGGAGGAGGAGGAGGAGAGACGCTTTCGTCTTCTTGCTTCTCTGGAGGTTTGAACACTGTGATGTGGAAACAACTGTAAACTGACAGACAGACAACGACAGAGAGGGAGAGAGATAGAGACACAGTCCACCCTGCACTCTGTCATTTACAGATTACAGAATGTGGCAGACGGTTGGCCTTGAGCACTAATTACAGACCATCTCTCTATCTCTCTTTCTCTCTCTATCTCTCTGTATATATATATATATATATATATATATATATATATATATATATATATATATATATATATATATATATATATCTCCCTCTCTTTCTCTCTCTCTCTCTCTCTCTGTATATATACATATATATATATATATATATATATATATATATATATATATATATATATATATATATATACATATATATGTATGTATCTCCCTCCCCCTCTCTCTCTGTCAAGGCCAGTCAACCAGAACCAGACTGCACCCACAATACTTTTCTCCAAGCTCCAGTCCCTTGACAAAGAAAACAGGCAGTACCCATGACACCCAGTATCCCCCCCTTCCCCCGCACACACACGCACACAGTGATGCCTGCACTCCAGCTGCTGCACTTGAAGCTGCCTGTGCTGATTATGATCCATTCATACAAAACCACCAACTCATTCATTAAGTCGCCAAGCTTGTTAAGTCAATGTGCAAAACACCACACTGATCTGACTTTTAGCAGACATCGTTACTTTCATACTGATGTGTGACCAAAGTGCCACAAATGTGATGACACCTGAGCAGGTTTCATTCACATGACATGCAGTTGAAAGCTCAGAATGAAGTAGTAGATCTTTGAGTCGAGATTATTTTGTCACAGCCACTGTTCTGCAGATCAATAAACTTCCATGTACATGTCGTCATCCTTACAGTTTTTTTCGATTGCTAAGACGCATTGGTCGAAACTGAAGCTACATGTTCAAAACTCTTAACACAGTCTGCAAAACAGAAATGCATGTGGGCTAAACTGTGTCTCACTTTTCATTGCTTTGAGACGAAGTGCATTCAGTGACCACAGTCACCGAAATGGATGAAGTCTTTTCTCATTCACTAGTTCACACCTGCAAAACACTAAGCTTTAACAGCACATTTTTCAAATGCTAACACACTTCGTTCAAAACAGTTAAAAACACACTCAAAACAGAATGATAGGGGAAAAAACACGGGGAATTTCTGCTGCAGCCACATTGAAATCTATTGAAAATTATATCAAAATATTGACAATAAAAATAAATAAAACGAAGATGCAATTCCAAACAGCTGATGGTTTTCAGCTGAAAACTGATTCAGGTGATCTGCGTTTGGCCTCATTAAAAAAGCATATACAAAAGGAGTGGCTTCTGATTCTTTTTCCTGTGCAAGTATGGATCAAAGAGCAGCGGGTGAAGTTTGCTGTTTTTGCCTCCATACTTGCCCTTCTTGAACCCTATTGAAGAATTTTTTTCAGCATGGAGGTGGAAGGTTTATGATCGCTCTCCACACAACCAGCTCTCCTTGCTGGATGCAATGAATGCTGGTTGTGGAGATATTTCTCCCAAAGCCTGCCAGGGATGGATCAGACATTCAAGAAGATTCTACCCTAGGTGCCTTGCCAGAGAAGATATAAGATGTGACATCGAGGAAAACATGTGGCCGAATGCAGATGACAGGGTCTGAATATTACAGTATACATGTGTTGTTTTTTAGTTTTATCTCTTACTGTAATTTGTATTCTACCCCTGGAATTCTGAGATTCTGCATTATTCTGTTTATGTAATCTTTATTTTTTGTATGGTCCTGAAGTACTTATGCAAAAGCACAAATGTTCTTGAATAAATCTCTGCATTCCTGATTCAGTGTTGTTGCAATATATTACATCATATACAATAATTTAGAACCATTAAAGTGCAAAAGATCCTATATAAAATACTGATTTACCTGACAAAAATCATTCAAACTTGAAATATAAGATGTATTTGATGTAATGTTCTTTGTTGTTAGTATTTTGTCATTCTGTTTGTTAAGAGTGATTGTGTGTGTTTCCAAAGTGAGACAATGTGCTAGTGTTTTGTTGAATGAGCTTCTTTTGAGACAAGTATGAAGTGTTTTGTTGGTGAGACACACTTTTGGGCATGAGATTAACTGTTGAGCTGAGCTGCATGATGGAAATGCAGACTGTGTTAAGAGTTTTGAACATGTCGCTTCAGTTTCGACCAATGCATCTTAGCAATCGAAAAAAACTGTAAATATTGTCAACAAACAGGATTCACTTCGAGCATTAACAAGAAGCCTGAACAAAAAGGATGAGGGCATGAAAAAATTAATAAAAAATGAAAAAGACAATAAACAAGGCGGAATTATAAGATACATATAACGTTTAGGGCTTTATACTTTTCTTTTCTACTGACAGGTTGAGTGAAAACAGAACTCTCTGTCTTGTTCTCAACCTGTCTGATTGCTCAAGTTTCTTGACCTGTTGGTCTTTTTTTCAACAACTCTGAAAATCTGTAAATTTTACCGCCGTTGTCAAACATGTTGCTTTTGTTTTTACCTGGCAGGCAAAACTAACATTACTGTGACGCATCTCGCAAGACCTGTGCTGACCTTAAGAGAGTTGGAAGACACTGTGAGGAAGTAGCAGCATAGCAGCTTCACTCAGCCAATTCATAACTTCAAAATCGGGCCATCGACCGGTTATCAGTTCATTTAGATCGATCCAGAGGTCCGCGAATCGGTGTAGTCACATCTTTAACTTTAGAAAAGATTTCCGATTCATATAAGTGAATTGTTACACCCCTACTGTTTATATGTGTTACTAGACCCCTTTAGGAACACATTGATGAAGAAATTGTTTGGTAAGGAATTTATCACAGATGCTCACAACATTCCCTGGCTATAATGGTTGCAGAGAAATAATACAGGTCACATTTTAGGGTTTGGCAGAAAAAGTGGATTCATCAAACTCAAAACTCTTATCTTCATTGAGCTAATTGTGCCAATTTATTGTGATGTGAACTTCAGCATTATCATCCAACATTTCCTGTTTTTTTTGTTGTCATCCACATGAGACAACCTATCCTGACATCAGGACGTCAGTTGAAATTTCTTTCAAAACTTTTTTTTCTATTCCACCAGACGAAGCACAAATCCATTTTCAGAATATGTTTCCATTACCATGAGAAAACTGTCCAGTGTGGCATGTGAATAAAGAAGAAGATTTGCAGCTGGGAGGGTGGATGGTGTACATACTGCTGTGACAACTGACATATGACGTCCACAGGGTGCTACATGATGACATACTATCTTCTGTCCCGTAGCTATCTATCACAATATTCTGTCATTCCCTTGTCTGTTGCTCTCCTCATCCCTCCTCATCAATTACTATGACCTCCTATCATCCATCAGCTCCAGGTGTGCTCCCCTGCTGCCTAACACTGCATGTATGTGCAAATGAAGACACAACTCAAGTACGTTTTTCACATCAAAGAAGCTGGTGGAGAGGACACAACCAAATCATCACAAACATACAGCTCTAGTTAGACTAAATCCAACACTGAAAATGTGTGCACGAATTTGTGTGCGAGTTAAAACAAGTCTAACAAACATAAACTAGAGCTCCGTCTCAAGCCTAATTGTCACTTTGTCTACATGTAAAAACAGACTGCAAGTTGTAATAAGCAGAAATAATAGTGTGGAGGACAAGACAAACACACACTTGTAACATATCATCACAGGCAGGTGACTGAGCACACCAGTAACATTCTTTGAATTTGGACACAGGGATTCTTTGGGGCGCCTGTCAGTTTTCATGCTTTTAAGGATGAAAGGTGTCTGGTGTTTTCTGTTGATTTTCTTGTTGTTAATAAACCCAAACGAAAAGACCAAAACCAACAACGTGTTATAGTTTTGCTCTCACTTCTTTCTGACCTCTCTACCATGTCTGTGGCTCTCAGCCCCGAGCCAATTGGTTTCTTCTGAAGATGGAAATCTTTAAAAATGGGTTAAAAATATATAAAAATATATAAATTTCCAGAGTTAAATATCTTTACTTTATAGCTACAACAACAAGCTATAACAATCTGCACTATGCAGTGTATTTACACCACACAACAAAACAAAAAACAAAAAGGAAAACAAAGTATAACCACCGTGAGGTCACGCTAACAACAACAGTCACATGCAGGTACAGGGCTCTCTTCACTGGTGTGACAGACATTTGAGTGCATGCACATCCAAAACACACCGTTTTGTGGCGTCAGACCTCGAACAAACCACAGTCCGCTGCAAAGATTGTTTCAAGGCTGTTACAACTAAAGGCAGCAGCACAACCAATTTATTTCAGCATCTCAAACAGAGGCATGCAGCCGAGTGGGAGAAATGTTATTCACTACAAGATGCACAAGACCACGGCAGCCCACAACCACCTGCTAAAAAGAAGCCAACATTAGTTTAATCATTTTCCCATTGTATCCCGTATGACAAGAAAGGGGCCCGGTGGACAGCTATTAGGGATACAGTGGCGTTGCAAAGGTATGGTACCCATATATACGGTGGAAAAGCCGGGGTTTATCCACATGCTGAAAACTTTCCACCCCAGGTATAGGCTACCAAGACGCAAGTATTTTGCCAAAATTGCCTTGCCTCACCTGTACAACTGTACACATGAAAAGATCGCTAGAGAGCTGGAGGGGGTGTAATTTTATTCCACTACAACAGACCTAAGGTCCAGCCGAACCATGCAGCCCTACATGAGCTTAAAGGTGCACTGTGTCACTGTCAGAGAAGTGAACATTTTCTAAGACATATTTACATAAGAAAAAACTTTCTGAAAAGGAAAATTAGGTCCCTGGAAGTTGGGCATTGTTTGAAGCTAGTAGAAAGCTAGCTGAAAAGTTTTCACTGTTGTTTACAATGGCAGGGCCTCCCATTTTGTTTACAGGGATATTTCTAGCCTTGTGTTTGATTGCACCTTTAACTCCAAAAGGGAAATTCAGTTCAATTTATTCATCCCAGAAGGTAAAAATCAGTTTGCCTTTGTTAATTTTATTGTTCAAATATAAGCAATACTTGTTTTGAATAATTTCTTTGTCATTTGTAGTTTGTTTATAAGAAGGAAAAGAAAACCACTTAAAATCGTAATTCAAGTTTGATGTTGAAAAGAAAAAAATCTGAGATTTTATTTGTAGGCCATATCGCCCAGCACTGTCTAAGACTAACTGCTAGTTTGGGGTAAACTCAAGCTGTCATTTTCTGTATTCTGTGGTTAAAAAAAGAGGATTAAATTGGATGTAAGCTTGCAGGGATTTTCTCCACGGAACTTATTACAAACAAACATTGTTATTGTCTATCCCAATGTAGCACTTGTTCCATTACATTCTGTATGCTATAGGGAAATGTAGTTATATGAGAAACCTAGCTCCATATAGTGTTGCTACTCCCAAATAATAATAATTTCCCTAACAGATGGCAAATGTTGTTTTTAGCAAACTTCACTTAAACAGGAGTAAATAGTGAATTTTTTGTGGAGACCATTTCCAGTGGCGGATTAATCCACATCTGATGCTCTAAAATTTGTCAGCAGGACAGTGAATGTGGGATTTAGTCGAAATAAACTGGTGTGTGTGTTTATGGTAATGAAGAAAAATGTCGGCCAATGCAACAGTGTAGCTAATTAATGTGTTGTAATAGTCTCATATCATTAGACTTATCCTTTAAGTTGTCTGCTCATTTATAATGCAAGCTCCTAAATTCTGGACAGTGGATATGGATGGCCCTGCAACTACGGTTTAATGTGTTTCTTTTTTTAGTTCAGATGCTGATCATCAAACATCCATCAACTTAGCATAATAGCTTAGCATTTTGGGAAAAGAGCTTATTCACTTTTTTCTGAGTGACATAAGAAGATGAATATCATCGACCTCTTGGCTGTGTATCAAATACAGAGGTGGAGTTAGCCTAGCTTTGCATGAAGACCAGAGGCAGGGGGAAATAGCTAGCCAAAAAGGACACTTAACACCAACAACTGATTAATCAACATGCTGTATCGTGTGTGTGTAATCACAAAGGAAATGTAAACATAATAGTGGTTACATGATGGAACTGTGACTCAGTTACAACAGCTGGTTGCTGTGACTGTCTTCACAGTGAGGTTGCCACCTACATCAACAACTGTGCACACCAACCATTTCTGCCAACCCAAATGTTTCCTGCTAGTACCAGGGGATGGCGACAGTACGGTGAATGGGCTCCTTTTGTGGCAAGGACTGCTTAGAAAATAGAGATGAAATCCTGCTCAAAACTGTTTATCGTAGATGAAACAATAAAACAATAGCAACATGTATCGGCGATAGACACGTCATTGATAGCAATAAGAAAATAGTTTGACAAAATGTTTGATAGGTTCATATGTATGCATTAAATGCAAACGAACTCAAAAGCACGAAGCAAATATGCCCTGGCTCAGGAACAGCCTATCATATCCCATGATAATGGAGCGTGCTACAAGTGACACACAAACATCAAATCATTTATCAGGTGTGTAGTTCGGTTTCACCATGTGACTGACAACAAAAGGAGAGCGTGTCAGAGGTATTATTATAGACCGCAGTTCTCAAAAAACCAGCCACGCTCCACCTGTAAAACTATTAACTCACACATTAGTAATGTCTGCTTTTCGTGCGGGCTGATACCCTTTGGCCTCTGTCCCAGTCCGAGCCAACTACTGCTCAAAACTGGCCAAGTTTTTTACAAACACAAGCACAAACAGTTATCGCCAGAGTGAGAAAATGAATGCTGACTAGGGGTGTCAATGCTAATTGGTATTGACATTTGGCATTTTTTGTTCAAAATTTCTATATTTATCCTGATAATATCATTATCATGAATTCTTTCTGCCACAATAATCATGAAGTGAAAATCTGATATCGTGACAGTCCTAGTGCTGACGGAGAGAAAATTGTGAATAAAAAAGAGCAGGTCAGCTCCCCAGAATGGCAGTATTTTTATTTGTTTGTGTGTTTTTCATTGTTGTGTTAACAAAATTATAACCTGTGTGCCTTGATAAAGTGGTATTATTCAAAATTAAGGGTAAAATAAATAAAAAAATGTTGCCTGGTCTTTTAAAATGATAAAAAATAGGACAGGTGATGAATAATTATAATATATATTAAGCAATGTGAAACTAGTATATAAGTGTGTAGATTTTTATATTATAAGCAGATTGATATGCACATTTTTACAATGAAAACATTGCTTTTGAAAATGATATACTCAAATATACATAATGAGCTGCAGCTGTCCATATTACTCCTCCTGAAAAAAATCTATGTATTGGGTTTGTTTTATTTTACAAGGCAGAGGTTTTAGGAGACTACAACAGAACAGCATCAGTCTGACTGTAGTTTTACTGTAGCATCACCAATTAGGAAATGTTAGCGAGACAGTAGGAACACTTAGTGTTTCTCTCCTTCCTATGCAACGTAAAGCCTTGTACAGAGCCTGTAGCCAACGAAGCAGCTGTCAAAGCAAATTAGAGCAGGAAAAACACTGTAGAGAAGTCTCCCACCTCCACCTCCATCTCCACCTCCTCCTCTTGCTGCTCCTCCCCCCATCCTTTTCTCCTTCTCTTCTCAACTCCTCTCTTCTCCTTCTCCCTCCATCTATCTGCCAAATGTATTCCCTTCTCTCCTCATTCATCCAGGGACTCCAACACACACACACACATACACACACACACACACACACACACACACACACACACACACACACACAGCAGAATACAAATAATGTAAGAGCATGAGCATGTGTGTACATCATTCATGACATACCGTGTGCATTAGAGCTGTCATACAAACTTGCAGCTTCACCATTAGTCTGTTGTGTTAGTGTTTGGGTGTGTATCATTAGCATGATAGATTACACACACATGACAACTGCGACAACTGATCCATTAGCAAAGAGGGTATGCTCAATAGCAAAAATGTGTGTGTGTTTGTGTGTGTGTGCATCTATACCCTCATCAGTCATAGCCAAAGCAGGCAACAAAGGTTACAGTTATAGTTCACTAAGAATACAAGCTACCTTGTGCTCCACGATGTTCACACACAGTAGACACACAGACACACACACACACACACCCTCCACTCCACACAGCGACCCTCCTCTTCTCCCCACCATTATCAAACTCACTTATTACCGGAGTCACTTTATGGCTGCTGAGATAACAGAGTCTGGAGGTTCATTAACAGCAGTAAAACAGGAGCTCCATTATCAGCCAGCAAGAGGTCCCTGAGAAAACAGTACTCCATGGTACTTTTCAGAGGGATAGGAATTACACTACAAGACTATAAAGTGACAGAAACACCATGTACGTGCCACAAAGTTGTGATTACCTCAATAAGATGTACTGCAGGCAGACACTGCAACTAGACCAACCAATAATGATTATTTTGGTCAACCAAACAAATGGACACAGCTGGAAAGTGATTTCCTGGGTAGGGATGAGAACCCAGGGGGTTGTTCCAGCATCACTGTTTGTATGGCTTGTTTAATCAGCTAATAATTATCTCTTAATCAATCAATCCCTTGGTCTATGAATTTGACACATCAATCAATCAATCACATCTCAATTTCCCAAATTGATATATGCAAAATGTTTGTTTTACCAACACTTAACAGTTCACATGCTTAAGATATTCCAAAAGAAATATAAATATATCCAGCAGATATGTAGACTAAAAGCTGTGGGGCTGGAGTCAATGGACATTTGTTATTTTGTTTGAAAAACTAATCACACAAATGATGTAGGGATGCAATATATCGGGCCAATTATTTATATTATTGGCTATTTATCAGTATCGATGAAATTATGGCCAGTAAAGAGAGACAATAATATGAAGCCAAATTGTTTTCATTGACTTAATAAGTGCAGCATCTACATACTCAGGTACAGTAGGTTACTGTGTGCACTTTTACAGTTGGTTTGCATCAATAAACACAGAAGAAGAAGAGAAGAAGAAGGAGAAGGAGGTGGAGGAGTGCAGCACACAATACATGTTCAAGGGTTCTGAGAGGAGGGACAAATGTACAAGTTCTAACAGCAAATTTTGTTGGAGCCTTGGAATACTGAATCATCCTTCTTTGCTCACTACATCGGAGCCTTTGTGACCCTCAGGTGCGAACAAACTTCAGGTCAGAACTTCTTTTTAAAATACAAATATATAATATTACTGGTAATCTTATTGAGATTGGCCATGACAAGCAAGTCATTATCGGTTATCAGTAAGCTGAAATAAATCCATATTGTGCATTTCTAAACTAGCTGATTAGCAAAATGTCTGCTGATTAATTTGCATAATTAATCACCTTTGGCTTTTATTTTTACATCTACCATTATTGCCTCAAAAACATTTTAACTAATCACCGGTGAGGAATAAATGAGTACCACAGCAAAATAGTCCCCCGAGTCTCTGATGAAATATATGATTAAAAGTATAGTTATTACTATAAAATGTACTGTAACTGAACAGTAATATCATGGAAAGCGCTGTAGGGTGAATAAACCCCGTCAGGAGCTCACTGGTGTGACGTAGTCCATTAGAGTCTATAGAACTTTCATGAATATCACAGGAAGAGTGTGAGTTATCGGTGAACAGTGAAGGTGGAAGAAAGTCGCATCTCTCCAGCAGTATTACTGAGTGACACGGGACATCGCAGGGTCACCATGAGCCCACTCCCACACACGTCTCTCTCCTATACCCATGTTACCTGTATGACTGCTGTGACCGTCGGTGAGCTCCAGCAGCGGGGTAAGCAGGCGGCCGGGCGGGGTCTCGGACAGGGTCCCTGATCCTCCGCTCCTCACCTCGCTGTTCCTGCAGCTGATCCAGCAGCTGTGGTCTGCCACCGTGCAGCTGCAGCAGACGCCACAGTAAATCCAAACGGGTCTGTCTGTTGACACACGGTGGTTTATTTTGTGCGCAGCGGCAGCGCTGATGAGGCTGGCCGTCCCTCCCTCTCCGTACTATGACGCTAAGCCGTGCAGTGCCGTGGCGTGCCGTGCCGTGCCGTGCCGTGCAGGGGTTGACAGAGCCCGACCGGACAACACAAAGACAAAACACGCCCAGCCGGCCATCCACGCTCCCACAGGACCCGCCTTCTACCGTAATACTCCGAAGAGCCAGTCAGCGCAGGAAAAACAGCCAACATTCTAAAAAAGAAATTTCAGATGGATGCTGGTATTAATATGTTTGATGTTATGTCGTATTTTAAGATTGGAAATAGCATGGTGTATATTGTACAACTAGGCTTTTTGTTATTTTATTCATGAATTTAAACAGGCCCGTATATCATTCGTTCATTCAATTATTCAAATAGATCTGGCAAACGAGAAAAGTGAGAATTTTGTTTTATTTGTTTTTTTTGTATCCAGATAAAAAAAAAGACGTTTGTTTTCCCATCCTCCACTTGAAAGGGGAAATCTAATAAATAAGGGAACAAAAACAAAACAAGTACAATTTATGCTGTTCTTTATTTGTATTTAGGATATTGGCTACATGCCGAGCCGACGCCATAACCTTCGCAAGTGGCCTATGCCGTAGGGAGCATTTAAACATGTATGCTGATGTGTCTGTGTAGCTGCTGGTGGTGGTGAGCAGATCACCAGCTGTACTTTCCCCTGTAAACACATCAACCCCTGCGGCACACAGAGCTGCATTGCTGTCGATCAAACTACCTAACAGTTTCATCCTGAAACATCTACAGCAGTGACATGCAACATACACATGAATGCAGCAGTAATATTAATCTAAAAACATCATGACAGGGTACATTTTACTTGATGAATAATTACTTCTGATTTTTGTACATTTTGCTGATTATACTTACTTGGAGCTGGAGCCATTATACTATACTTTTACTTGAATACTTTTAATTCAATAAGGTTTCAAATGCAGGACTTTTACCCGTAGTTGAGTATTTCTGCAGTGTGGTATTAGTGCACATGTATATACAAACAGTCTGTATGAGTGTAGACACTGTATCTCAGAAAAATGTTTGCACATTTAGAGGAACATTGCACAGGTATATGCACACAGATCCATGTAGTATAACATTTCTATTCTATTCTAATTATCTTTTTATTTGAGTATATTTTTATTTTATTCTATTTTATTTTTCTTTTATTAAGGTCCTACCTGCTGCTGCTACTTTTTGTAATGTTTGCACCGTTTGTTCCCTTTTGCTCCTGTGCCAAATTGATTTTCTCCGACAGGGATCAATAAAGGTACATGTTATCTTATCTCATTTTACTACTTTTACTTAAGTAAATGATCAGAATACTTCTTCCATGGCTTGTGAGTATTTTCTTATTTAACTCTTTATGAACATGAAAAAGGTCTGTGTGGTCCAGACTGGTTAGAGAGTGGTCCCTGATGTGGTCCTTTAGGTCCGAACCAGTTACTCAGTGGTGTTCCTTGTGGTCCAGACCAGAGTGGTCCGTGGTGTCACTGACTGTCCTCTTAGATCATCCAACCAAAATCTCTTGGCAATACCGCGTACGTAACTGAAAACTAAAGGTGACTGCTGGTGACTACTCACTTTGGTGCAGACCACAAGGACCAGGCCACTGAATTGGCAACAACCCC
Organism: Pagrus major; assembly: GCF_040436345.1. Lineage (NCBI taxonomy): Eukaryota > Metazoa > Chordata > Actinopteri > Spariformes > Sparidae > Pagrus > Pagrus major. The sequence continues at coordinate 1,713,547 of NC_133218.1, read as the reverse complement.
TGCTGAATTACGGGTCACAGTCCCCATTATTAGCACCACCGCTAAGCACCAGAGGAGAAGCTGGAAATGCAAGGCTTCCACCGCATTAATCAAGCACAGTTACAGCGTAGCCTCTGCGTAGGTGCACGCCCTATGCTGTAGCCTGACTTTCACCTCCCCAGAAGTTTAACTGCACATTGCAGCAACTTTGACTTATTTTGTATTTGTTTCCTTATTTATTATATTATCCCTTTCAAGCGGAAGATGGGAAAACAAATGGCTTTTTTCAGTCTTTGGTGGATACAGATAAAACGAATAAACAAAATTCTCACTCATTTTTTTCATTTTTTGTTTGCCAGATCAAATTCAATAATTGAATGACAGATGATACATGGACCATTAAAGCCAAGTGTAAGAGATTAGCAATGCCATGCCAGCATGCATACATGGTGTATTGACAAGTGTAGTAACTGATTTATAAAATGTCACGATCAAGGAGTACCCTTTATTGATCAATGCATCAGACTGAACATTGTTCTTAGGCATACCAGTCAGTCACGTACCAATGTGGGTGGTCTCTTTTCCATAGGCCAACAAGGGGTTGTAGCCTTCTGGACAGTAACACATCACTGTATGTAAGACTTTTGTTTCATCTGCCCTGTCTCTACACAGAATGGGTGATTAAAGCATTTTTAGCTGCTTACGCCGTTAATAAATCTGTCACAGACTCACATACATGGCATAACAAACACTCTAGCCAGCTATTCCTCAAAAGTGTCTCACTCTGAAAAAGTATTTGTGGAAAAATCATTTCATTATAATACTATTGTTGTATCTATAGTTAAAGCTAAAAGTCAGACTGTCAAGCGTGTGGAGAGGTTGTGTGGAATGCCATTTCAACCATTGTGAACCAACCATATAATTGGCAGGCAGGTTATGAGTTCCATCAGCCTACATGAGAAGGTGAGAGTAGATCACACATCAATCATATGTGGCAACTGCACAGTTTCACTAATAGCAGTTTTGAATGGGGTCAACTGTGATACTCAGGGGAACTGTACCAGTTACTATCAGAATGATGGATGAACACGCCGCTCTCCTGCCTGCTCTTTTCACTGAGAAATGCTGATTGGGGAGCTTTTTAAGTGTCGCATCGGTGCGTTACCTTGTACATGTTGGATATGTGTACCAACACTATCAGTCATCCTTACAACCAATCAATTAGCCAGCCAATCAGCTGAGAATATGAGTGAAAAATGTGGGTTGGTGGCATGATGCTTGGTGGTGCTAAAAGTGTACACACCTGCTGTGCACTGGACAACTTAGGTCTGTCACTATCAAGATTTCATCGTTTACAACATTAGGAGACATTCTAACTGATATGTTTGTCTGAGGGCAGACTGACAGGAGGCAGACAAAATAACATGAACATCTCCTGACAGTTTTACAGTTTTGTTGACTGATGCTCCTGCAGGTCAGCTACAACTGCTTCAGCATCTGTGAAGTTGTGATAGTTGTCTCTTGAAAACTCATGTATCAGTTTCTTGTTTCAGACAGGCCACTTTATAGCTAACCAATGCTGCTAACTGCCCAGCGATCCTTCTTCCTGTATCTTATATCATGGCTTTACATAACTGATAGAGTTCTTTGAAAATGTGTCATTTGTAATTTCTTGGCTATTAAAATTTGACCACAGCAAAGTTATTGGGCTTTGGGAGAATATCAAGTCATTCCAAGAATGATCTCCAGAAGGTTTTTTCCTTGTCCATGTGATCAACAGTAAACTTCAGTTGAGCTTTAAGGTGCGGGAGCAAGGGCTTCTTTCTTGCACAGCAGCCTCTCAGCCCATGGCGATGCAAAACTGTAGACACTGACACCTGTCTTCCAGCAGCTTCTAATTCATTGCAGACTTGCTTTTTGGTGGTTTTTGGTTGACTCTTGACCATCCTGACCAGTTTTCTCTCAGCAGCAGGTGATAGTTTGCGTTTTCTTCCTGATCATGGTAGTGACACATGCACTTTATACTATCAAATAATTGTTTGGGACCTGTAACTGCCTTATGATGGCTCAAAGTGACCTTTCAAATCAATAATGCGCTATACCCTGTGTGTGTGTGTTTGTGTGTGTCTCTAGTTTCATGGAAGAGTGTTACATATTGTGCAGCTAACTTGATAAATTGTGGATCTTCTCCCAGACAGACTTTTAACAGTTCATCACATGTTTTTCCCTGATATGATGGATCTGCTGCAGTGGTCTGCTGTAGGAAAACCTCTCTCTCAGTTTGGTACAGGGGGCAGGAGAGGAGAAAATGGGCCTCAGTTTCCACCTCTCCTGAAGAGCAGTGTTTACAGACTCTTAGTTCTCTGGGCTTCCACTCTTTCTTATGCCGACCTGTTTCAACCTGTAGCTGATGGTCGGTGAGTCTGTACATTGTTAGCGTTCGTCTTTGTTTTGGGTTATGTATGCTGATCAGATATTGTGCTGGAGAATACTCTCTATCCAGTGAGCGATAGCATTCCAATTTATTGATGGATTTGATCTCATTCTTCCAAATGTCAATGTAAGTCTTTTTATTCTCTTTGTCTATAGACAGCAGGTGAGTTTTGGAGAGAGTTTGGAGGTCTTGGATTTTGAGGTGGCAGGTTTCTCTGGTGTTTCTCAGAGGGTCTGTCTCTGGACAGAGGCTGTTACTGAGAAAGGCTCTGTGGTGATAGGAATCAGGATCAGCTTGTGCTAAGTGAACCTGGAATTTAATTGACCTTTTGATCATGTGTAGAGAGAGAGAGGGAAGTGTCCCAGCTCTGCTCTACATGCATTGTTTGGACAGTTTCTGTGGACCTTGAGGATTTCCTTGCAGAACTGAAGGTTGAGTTTCTCTGTGGGTGTTGTGTCCCATGAGGTGTGCCTCTGGGTCATTAGAGGGCCCCACACTTCATTACCATACATGAGGATGGGTTTTATTACACTGTTAAATAGTTTAAGCCAAATTGTAACTGGAGGATTGAATTTATATAGTGAGCTTTTGATGCTATAGTAGGCCCTGCGTGCCTTTTCTGTGAGGGAATGTATTGCCTTGTCCAGGCTGCCTGATGAACTGATGATGATGCCCAGATAATTATATTCCATTGTATGCTGAAGTGTGGTCCCTCCTACCCTGAAAACATGTTTGGACTCCTGTAACCTGGCCTTTTTTTGGAATACCATGACTTTGGTTTTGTCAAGGTTGATATCTACCGCCCAGTTTTGACAGAACGTCTCCAGCAGAGAGAGGTTCTGCTGTAGGCCCTGTTCTGTTGGGGACAGTAGAACCAGGTCATCTGCATACATGAGGAATTTGATTTCTTTGCCTTGTAGATCTAATCCTGGGCTTGAGGACTGTTCAAGAAGGGTGGCCAATTTATTGATATAGATGTTGAACAGAGTGGGAGACAGGTTGCAGCCCTGATGCACTCCTTTTCCTTGTTTGAAGAACTCTGTTCTTTTGTTTCCAATTTTAACACCGCACTGGTTGTCAGAATATTTGGATTTGATTAGATCATAAATTTTACCCCCAATTCCATATTGGAGAAGTTGTAAAAATAACCCGTTGTGCCAAATTGTGTCAAAAGCCTTTTTTAGATCTACAAAACATGCAAATATCTTTCCTTTGTGTTTTCTGTGAACATGCTGTTGGATGAGTGTGTGGAGAGTGTATATGTGGTCAGATGTTTGATGTTTGGGTAAAAAACCAATTTGGCTTCTAGACAGAATATTATGTTCAGTGAGATAAGTGATTAATCTAGAGTTAAGGATGCTACAGAAGAGTTTACTCAGGTTGCTGTTAACACAGATGCCCCTGTAATTGCTGGGGTTATACCCGTCTCCATTTTTAAATACAGGAGAAATGAGACCTTTATTCCAAACACTGGGGTAATATCCAGTGGCCAACACCAGGTTGAAGTGTTTCTCTCTCTCTCTCTCTCATAAAGGGTACAAATACAAATGCAGAAAAAATGATATAGCATTGATTCTTGAGACTTCGAAAACATGTCCCACAAAGAAAAATGCTGAAATGAATAACATTTTCTTGTTTATAATAGTCATGGTTGATCATCCGTGGGTCTTTCGCACAAGTGTTACATATGTTTGTTTATAATTTATATGATTATGTGTCAGCCCAGTACCCACAAAACCAGTTGTCCCAAAACAAGAGAATTACATTTCCATTTGATTAAAAAAAAAGAAAGAAAAAAACATGCAACATGTAAAATACATATTCCAGATGAAAGTAGAATGTAAAACATCTTTAAAATTAAAAGCAGTGAATTTTCAACAATATTTATTCTTATTTGGTGGTAAGCCAAAATGTGTCTCTAGTTTGTCAACACTGTCAGATATTTATGAAAAAGCAATTAAATCAGACACCCACATGGTCAACAATATTCCTGCGGCTCTCCTTTCCACCCTCCATGTTTGCTAAATGCAACAGGGTCAAAAAGGCTGCTATAAGTTTGATATTCTTTCTATGATTTTTACATATTTACTGCTGTGTCTACTGTCACAACCATGACATGTCTTTTGTATAGAAAGGACTATTTTAAATGATGACATTAATGTATGCATTTTAAAAAGAAGCCAGAGGCAGCAAGCAAACAGAAAAAACAAGATGGCTCCTGTTTACAACTCATGAGTTTCTTGGAAAAAAATATGTTTTTGTCACCACCATCAGACATCACCACTGTCAGATTTCAGATCTTACCGTGGTGACACTTAGTTTGACGGTGTTGACAAAAACATCCAAATCATATCTAAATGGGGCCTTGAATATAATTTAGGATCACAATAGGCAGTAAAATGGCTTGTTGTCAAAATTGCCATGTTTACCTCTTTATTTATAATATACAAGATTACTCCTTTATTTCCTCCATAAACAGGCCTACGTATCCCAACATGAATGTGACCCCCAATGACTAAATAAATTAATGTAGTTCCACCATTTCACAACCTTTTTATAAAATTTCACCAAAATCTTACAAATTAAACATTGTCAAGTGGCCCTCACTCTTGTGAGGTTTAAACTGCAGCTTCCCCCACTTGAAAAGGCAGCTTGCTTCAGAAGATTGGACTGGAATTCACTCAATGACCAAGATTCGCTTTCTTTCTTTTATTTGAAATTTGCCAAAGCCAATAACAGGTGAAAAACCTTAAACACAAACAGAAGGTCAAGAAAAATGTAACCCAAGAATCCATAATCAATCAACATAACCCAAAATCAACTACTTAATTTTTAAAAGGTCCTAGAAATCAATCTTGAAAATAAGTGGAAACTACCCATACTTAAACCCCCAAAATGAATTAAATACATTTTAAAGCACTATCTAATGATGATTTTAACCTTACAAACTTTGTCAGCTTTTAACTCCCGTAAATACACACATCATTCTTTATCAAATTACTTTTAGTTTGAATACTTTTTAAAAATACACCACCTTATTGACTGTGCTTTCAACCAACATGATATTAACTATATAACATTTTAACTTGCATTTTAATCACATAACTTATTCAATACTTTACATTTTAGCCTGAGTTTCATCACATAATTAGTTCACAGCCCACAACCCCAATGCAAGCAGCACAGACACATAACTGAAAGCTCACCAGCTCCTTCTTCGAACCAAGCTTTAGTCCTGCAGTCTCCTTTTCCCAAGTCCAGACTCTCCAACCACTTCTCTCCCACACTGCTCACACCTCATTGTCCTGTGAGTGAGTGCCTCCAAACCCCCTGATTTCCAGATCGTCTTCACCTGGTGCCCTCAATCAGCTGCCTTCAGCTTGGAGACACACCCAAACCTGATGCACTCAGGCAGAGATGGGCGTGGCCTGCAGCTCAACTCAACAAACATACAGTCATGGAAAAAATTATTAGACCACCCTTGTTTTCTTCAATTTCTTGTTCATTTCAATACCTGGTACCACTAAAGGTATAATACAATGAACACGACAAAAAATGCAGCTGATCACATAATACTTTATGTCCTATTTGACATTCTTAAGCTTAATTGTATTCCCAGGGTATATAAGAGGCCATTTCATGTCATAAGCAGCACTGCACATGCAAAGGCTTAGAGTGGTTTCCTGCTTACATTCAAGCCATAGCACAACTCAGAAGTTGTCAGCTCTCACATAATGCCTAAAACAAAAGAATTATGTGAAGCCACAAAGGCAGCCATCTTGGCACTGCTGGAAATTGGCATGAGTGAGAGACAGGTAGCAAAAAAACTAAAGATCTCCAAGACAGCTGTTCATTACAACAAGAAAAAACAAGCCGAACACGGCACTACCACATTGCTACCTGGCCGCGGCAGGAAACGTCTCTCTACCCCACGAGATGACCATGCACTCGTCCGTTCCTGTGTCAGGAATCGTCGTCAGACCTCCAGGGACCTTAAAAATGAGTGGGCACTGTCGAGAAATGTGACTTGTTCGGCAAGGACAGTTCGAAACCGACTTGTTGAAGCTGGTCTGAAGTCACACAGAGCACGGAAGAAGCCCTTCATCAACGAAAGGCACAGGAAGGCCCGGTTACTCTTTGCTAGGGATCACAAGGATTGGACTGTTGATGATTGGGCTAAGGTTCTCTTCAGTGATGAATCCAATTTTGAGTTGATGCCCACTCCAGCTAACTTACTGGTTAGGAGGAGGCCTGGAGAAGCCTACAAACCAGACTGTCTTGCCCCTACAGTAAAACATGGGGGTGGATCAGTGATGATCTGGGGTTGTTTCAGTATGAGTGGAACAGGGCAAATGCAATTGTGTGAAGGGCGAATGAACCAGGTCATGTACAGGGCTACTCTTGAAAACAGTCTTCTTCCATCAGCTGGAAAACTCTTTCCTGCCTCGAATGACTGGATTTTCCAACAAGACAATGCCCCTTGCCACACAGCAAGGTCAGTTAAAGCCTGGATGGAGAACCACAACATTCGCACCATGCCTTGGCCTGCTCAATCACCAGATCTGAATCCAGTTGAAAACCTATGGAAAATCATCAAACTCAAAATGGAGAACCACAAGCCCAAAAACAAAGCAAATTTGTTTGAATTTGTGCAACAGGAATGGGCTGCTGTGACAGCAGAACAATGTCAGAAGCTGGTGGAGAGCATGCCAAGACGCATGGCTTCAGTCATCAAAAACAATGGTTACGCAATCAAGTACTAACTCCTGTGTGTATCATGTGTTTAAAGCAAACAGAAAAGAAAACATGGAATGCTTAAAAGCAGTGTTTTTGGCAGTACAGTGCCATAGCTAGTGATGTAAGAACTTAAGTGATTTTGGTTACTATCAAGAAAACCATGGAAAATGGCTAGATATCAGCTCTTAAATTAAACTCTTACGAGCTATTTTTGTTGTTATCATTATATTTGTCCAAACAAATGTACCTTTAGTTGAACCAGGCATTAAAATGAACAAGAAATTGAAGAAAACAAGGGTGGTCTAATAATTTTTTCCATGACTGTAGTTAACTTCATAGTCACTAATTGAATGGTAATTCCATTACATTCTGACTTTTCATTTGTTTATTTTAGTTATAGAAGTTATGGTGAGGCAGCAGCTATCTGTGGAGGGGTGGTGTAAAAGAAGAAGAGAATACCAAGCCCAGAAACCAAGCCCAGTCTGCTTGCAAATCAAGCAACTCATACGCTACCTGGAAAACACTTCGGCTTTGGAAGAACCGTTCTCATCAATTTGTTTGTTCATCCACGCCACTATCAAAACAAACTCCACAAAACTGAGGGCAAACGCCACAAGGACAGCTACACCATAATAGCGTTATGCCTACTCTTATCCGGAGATGTCCACCAGTGCCCCGGCCCGAGCAACGCCAACGGTGCCAACATTAAACCGCAGCGGGGGACGAACATCCTGGACCGACAGGTACGCAATCACAGAACATTCACAGGCATTGATTTCGTGCACCAACCTGGTGTTCCTGCTTCTGTGTGCTCCGCGGGCCCTGGGATCTCGGCGTCGGGTGGAGGCCGGGCGACGGATGGGCTCCTGACGGGGATAAACCACCACGCAGTGACCGAGACGAGTGCCGGGTGTCTCAGCTCTACGAGCCGCGAGGGAGTGCTGGCGGCAGCGGAGGAGAGCCAGGCGGTGGACGGAGGCCTCGCGACCGGGAGGGAGCTCCAGGCAGTAGCCGAAGCAAGCGTCAGGTGTTTGAAACAAACATCCATGGAATCCGGCGGCACGACGCAAGATAACTCCGCGAGTGCGAGTGGGTCTGCATTACCAACGCTGGATATCGGGAATGTTATAGAACAAATAACTCCATCTGCCAATGAACGTCCAGTGCCAGCTAAGGTGTCAGTCCCGGTAACGAGTGAGTACGGTGCCACAAAACAACACGGAAGTAATCACAACATCACCACAACAACAACAAACAAAAAGCACTGGACAACAATTTCCCCACATAAAGCTTGCAATGACTCTGACAGCCGGTGTGTGAATCCTGCTATCAAAAAACATCGTAAATTAAACATTTTTAAAACTGTTAACCATTCTAAAATTATATGGGATTCACAATCCAAACCCAGAGGACTCCTAGGGGGTCATCTGAATATTCGCAGTGTTATTTCTAAAATTGACCAAGTGCACCATATTCTTCATGATTCCAACCTAGATTTTTTAGCCCTGTCTGAAACATGGCTACATAGTAATTCCCCATTAGCTGCAATAGAGGTACCAGGTTACAAGGTTTTTAGACGAGACAGGTCAAAGGGAAAGGGGGGCGGGGTCATGGTTTATCTGAAGGAGTCTATTTGCTGTGAGCAAATTAAATGGCATTCTGATAATGAAATTGAATGTATAGGTCTAACTGTAACTCTCTCACCTCAAATGTCTTTTGTGCTCATAGTTCTGTATCGCCCACCCTCCTCAAACATTGATTTTTATGAAAGACTGAAAAATACTCTTAAAGAGTGCAACTCCAGTAAGGAAATAATATTAATGGGGGACTTTAATGTACACTGGCAAGATAAGAAAAGTAGGAAATCCCTTAAACAAATTACAGATAGCTTTGACCTCACCCAATTGATCAATGGGCCTACCAGAATTACTACCTCATCCCAAACCCAGATCGATCTGATTTTTAGCAATAGACCAGAGAGAGTAACAAAGACTTTTAACTTCGTAACAGGGCTCTCAGACCACAACTTAACCATTTTTTTAAGAAAACTTTCAAAGAAACGATTTCAGAGTGGTTATGCATCTTCTGAGCAGCTTAGGATCCCTAGAGGTGAACTTGAGAACTTTCAAAATACTATACAACAAATAAACTGGGAGGACTTTCTACTGGGACAGAATGCGAACGAAGACAGCAGTAAATTATTAAACAAAATTCAGGAGATAGCCCTTAAGCTTACCAAAAAAGTCAAAACCAAAAGTAATCAAAAGAGGTCTTTGCCATGGCTAAACTCTGACTTACTAAAACTGATGAAAGAGAGGGACTGTGCATGGAAACAGGTTCTTAAGTCTAAACAGGCATATGACAAACGTAATTTCATAGCACTACGAAATAAGGTTACCAAAGAGATAAGAAAAGCTAAAGCTAACTTCTTTATCAATATCATTAAAGAGGCAAATGGCAACACCAAACTTATATGGAAACAAATCCAGAATTTGACAGGGACTGGTCACCCAAGGTGCAGTAAGCAACTAGAATTAAAAATATGTGGTAAACTTGTACAAGATCCAGAGGAACAGGCAAGAGAATTCAATGAATATTTTACTGGCTCTATTGCAGAGATTGCACAGTCCTTTTCCAACCTATGTGTGAATCCCACTCCAGTGAATGCTAGTCTGCCCTCTTTTAAAATTGCTCATATCACAGAGAGCAAAGTAAAAATGATCATAAATTCACTTAAATCGTCTAAAGCTAAAGATATCCACGGAATGGACACATCAATGCTTAAGAGCCTCAAGGACTCATTAGCTTCCCCCATATCAAAAAATATCAATCTGTCCATCTCACAAAGGGTATTTCCAAGAGCATGGCAAACAGCAATTGTGACACCTATCTACAAATCAGGTGACCCTCAGGATATTTCTAACTACAGGCCAATCAGTATTCTACCTGTAATATCTAAAGTAGCAGAGAAGTGGATAGCTGAACAGCTTACATCTCATCTAAATAACAGCCCCTTTTCATTGCATCCAATGCAATTTGGGTTTAGAACTCACTACTCCACAGACTCTGCGAACTGCTTTCTTCTTGAAAAAATAAGATCTATGATGGACAAGGGAGGTGTTGTTGGGGCTGTTTTCCTCGACTTGAGGAAAGCATTTGATACTGTAAATCATAAAGTGCTCATTTCCAAACTCTCCACATTTAATTTCTCAGACGAAGCCCTTGAGTTAATAAAGTCATATTTGCACAATAGAATTCAATATGTGAAGGTTCACAACCACTTATCTGATGCTTTAAATTGTCCAACTGGTGTTCCGCAAGGATCCATTTTAGGACCACTTTTGTTCAGTTTGTATATAAATGATTTGCCCTCTGTATGCCCTGAAGTTGAGACCCAGCTTTATGCTGATGACACGGTGATATATGCACATGGCAGCTCAAAACAACAGGCCGCAGAAAAACTTACCAAGGCTTTGGATGGTGTCACAGCATGGCTAAATAAGTCTTGCCTCAAATTAAATACGAGTAAAACAGTTGGACTGTTCTTTTCAAAAAAGTCAACTTCGAGTCCAGATCCAGACATAACTCTACTGGGTGAAAAACTGATTGACCAACAGCTGTCCTTTAAATCCCATGTGAAGACAGTCTGTCATAAGATTAAATTTAGTGTATCCAATTTAAGATTTATTAGAAACTTCATGACCATGGATGCAGCAAAGCTTTATGTAAATGCAATGATTGTTTCACGTTTAACATACTGTTTGACGAGTGTTGCACAAGCAAATAAGACCACTCTCAAACCGCTTGAAACATTATACAAACAAAGCCTTAAGATCCTAGATCGAAAACCTAACTCCCACCATCACTGCCTCATTTTAAAAAAGCATGATCTTCTGAGTTGGGATAATTTAATAAAGTATGCAAATCTCTGCCTGGTCTTTAAAATACTGCACACTACTGCTCCTCCTCCTCTCCAAACATTCATAACCCAAAGATCAATCAACGACAGGGCAACCAGAGGATCAGCTCGAGGAGACTGTGTTGTTCCCATGAGAAAAAGTGTCTTTGGCCAAGCTGCCTTCTCAGTAAAAGCAGTGCAGGACTGGAACTCAACACCAGGGTCTATTAGAGAATCAAACACTCACTATTCTTTTAAAAGACAGTTAAAGCAGTGGTTAATTAATAATCAATCATGTAATCACTAATCATGTAATCGCTAATCATATAAATCTCTAATCATGTAAATCACTAATCAATCATTAGGCTATTTGTGCTGTTTCTCAATGCTTGTAATCATATGTCCTGTTTTTGTTTTGTTTTTGTTTTTTATTCTGTTTGTTTGCTTATTTGTTAGCTTTGGTTCTCTTGCCTAATGCCGTTTCATGTCCTGCCTTGTAATGTCTGATATTGTTTGTTTGTGCTAATGTTTTAGCTCTGTGTGCTACTTGCATGTGCTTCTAGCTGTGCTTTCTTCTCTTGCTTCCTCTCGCTCTTCTTCTCTCTGTCTGCATGTTATGTCTGCATGCCATGAGCTTTTGTCATGTTGTATGTCAGACTTCTTACCTGTTTTACTTGTTATTATTATGAGCTTTTACTACTAGATAGATTACTAGATTGTTATGTAAGTTGTGTCTTGAAAGTACTTAATTGTTGCCCCTTTTTTTTGGCTTTTAGGTTGCCATTAACATCTGGCCAGGGACAACGGACGAAAACTAGCCTTGTTGGCTAACTCTGGCCCACTTACAGTTTTTCTTTTAACTCTGTTGATTAGTGGTGCACTGTCCCTATGAAATAAACTAATAAATAAATAAATAATAAATAAATAAAAACAGCACGATGCTCTAAGTTTTAAAAGATCAAAGCTTTTAAAAATAAGGTTTAGGTGATAATTTAAGAGAGAAACAAACTAAAAAAGCATTGTCAAAAAGAGCAAACTAGAAATAAAACTGAAGCCTATCTTGTGATGGGATCACATCAGCAGCAAAGCTGTCAACATGTTGACATTCCAACTCATGTGTACTCAGTAGTCAATGCAACATTATCACATGACTACTTGATACTTACAGGTCAAACCACGCCCATGCTCTTCGACAACTCTCATTTGAAATGTAATCAAAGTCATCTCATAAAGTAGATGAAAAAACAATACTGTCCAGCTTACAATGAAATTCCATTGTTTTGGTTGATGGTCTGACAGGATTCAGAGGCACTCTGATAGTAATAATGATTCAAATAATTTATAAAATCATGAATAAGCCAACAGTTTTCAAGTCAAAGAGTCCATATCAGGGCATTAACTCCTTTAGCACAGTTGATTCATTAAAGTAATTCTCTCTTTAAGATGAAAAATGTTGTTTTTATGTCCAAAATTCTTGTTTTGTTTATCTAATGCTAATTATAAAAGTTGCATGATGTAAGAGTTTCTAAAGGAGTACATGTGAAGTAATAAACAATTAACGAAACTGAATATTCAACATGTAATAGAATATATATGCACTTATGGTATAGACATAATACTTTGTAAACTCTGAATCTATGTAAGCCTAAATAAATAGGAATAATTAGCTTTTAATGGTGTCTGTCTTTAATGAAAAAAGTACAAACTCAGGAGGTTGCACCAAAATATTGTATGACTGCTGAAACCCTGCTCTGTCAACATAACATTTTAAATTTCTTAATACTTAAACTATTTTATAATTTTTTTTTTTTTAATATTTTCTTTTCAAAACTGAAATCTGTTTTATCCAAATTCTCAAGAAACAGTGATAAATAAAAAATGCATGCAGGTTTTTAACGGTCCTGCTTGAACTGGAGGGGTGCTATATTCCAAAACTTACGGTTAGGTTAATAACAAACCGTCAGCTCTACAACATATACAGGTTGTGTGTGTGTGCGTGTTTGTGTTTGTGTGTGTGTGCGCACGTACTTGCACGATAAAGTGCTTTCATGCATGTGTCTTCCCAGGTGTCTGTTGAACTGTATAGTGATGACACAGTGGAAACTTCACTCACACACACACACACAACCTGGCATTGCATCACTTTCTCACTATCACCCTGTCTCTCTCTCCCTCAAACAGACATAGACACACACACACACACACACACACAAACAAACACACACACACACACACACACACAGAGCTTGGCATTGGGACTCTTTGGCACCAAGGATGTAGGAAGTGAAGCGCCACAGAGCAGCCGAGTCTTACAAGAACATAGAGGAAACAGACAAAAAACTACCCCCAAAATACCCAGCACCTTCCCTCCCTCCAACCCACTGCGACATACACACAAACACACACACACACACACACACACATAGAGAGAGAGACACACACACACACACACACACACTGTTTCAAGCATAAACCTAATACCCAGAACAAATGCAAATATATAACGTGGTATCAGCTAATTGAGCAACCCTCACAGTTTATGACATGAAGTGAGATGGAGCAGGTACAGTGGACTGGAAAAAGAGAGGCAATGTGTGTGTGTGTGTGTGTGTGTGTGTTTGCGTTAATTTGTTTGTGCTTGCATAGTGTGTGTTGTGAAGGCCTGTCATTGCGAGTCTTTATATCTGTGTTTTTTGCCCATGCACTGTGTCATTTCACCAAACTTCTCTGTCTATCACACAAACACACACACTGAACAAATCAGTAAATGTTGACATTTTTTACATGATATATGTTCCCTCTGTGCCATCACTGTGGCGCTATCTCACATGTATATTTTAGTAAATGTAAGCACCAGTGTACCAAGTGTGTGTGTGTGTGTGTGTGTGTTTGTGTGCAGCCAGTGTAGAACATTCATAAATGTAACGTAATGGGCTCCATATGTTCAAGGGGAAGCGCTTGAGCAAAGTGTGTCCGGGAGAAATATCACTCCTGTCTCCACCTTTCACACACCACTGAGCTAACACACACACACACACACACACACACACACACACACGCAAACACACACACTTGGCTCATTGTGTCAAAACTCTACACACAAGCAAATAAGACACAACACTGGGAAATAAACCATTCGCGTCTATGTCAAATTGAAACTCTGCTATCAAAACCTAACAATCCTTTGTCAAAATGTCACTCTGATGACAAAATGATACCCACTTGCATCATATGAATACACTTTCAGATCAGCAGCAACACACTAGTCTACTTTATATAAAACACTGCAGTCTTTCGTTTTCACTGTTTTTATTCAGTTCCACAGAAGGCACGTTTTCACAACAACCAAAAAATGAAATACTCAATTCAAAATCATTACATTACAGTAGTGTATTTTACAGTACAGTAATTACACTACTGTAAACACAGAAAAACACAATTGTGCGCAAGTGGGCTTATGGATCCTGCCGTCTGTTGGGGTCTGGCCACAGGATCTCATCAACATCACAAGCAATGTCTTCTCTCGCTAAGCATCGGGGAAAATATCCCCCTGTGTGCCGAATCCATCCCTGGATTGACCTAACCTCAATGTCTCCGCAGGCCTGTTCCATTGCCTGCAGAAGAGGCATACGGGCATGTGGTTGGCGGTCATATACGCGCCATCTCCAAGCGGAAAAAAATTCCTCTATAGGATTTAGAAATGGCGAGTAAGGGGGCAAGTACACAACTTCAAATTGATCATGGTTGGTGAACCAGCTCTGGACCAGAGCAGCCTGATGGAAACTAACATTATCCCAGACAACAACAAACCTGGGCTGCTCTGGTCTATCCTGTACAACTGCATCATGAAGTGCATCTAGAAATGTGATTATGTGTTGCGCATTATAGGGACCCAGTTTGGCATGATGGTGCAGTAGCCCTCGAAGACTTATGGCGGCACACAATGTGATATTTCCCCGCGCTGCCCTGGGACCTGCACAATTGCCCTTTGGCCAATTATATTACGTCCCCGTCGTCTGTTTTTGCTAAGGTTGAATCCATCCTCGTCAATGTAAATACATTCATGAGGCTGGGCAGCTCCATCCATGTCCAAGATTCTCTGTAACAAAAAATACATATTGTGGATGGCTTTACTCAAAGCACACAACTACACTACTACACATACAGAACCGCCCCACCCCACCAAACAGGTACCTGTGTAGCTTTCTGAATGTATCTATGTGGTACTGATCCAGTGGTACATATTCAGCTGTTACTGGACTGCACCCATTCTGTATTGTAAATGTAAAGGACTGTAACACTTACCTGTACATATTCATGTCGTAGTTCTTTGACCCTGACACTGTTCCTCTCAAATGGGACCCTCTACAATTGCTTCATGGTCATGTTGTGCTTTACCAAGATGCGTCTGATAGTGGTAATGCTTACTCGATTTATGTTGTTGAATACTTGCCTATCTGCAAGTATTTGTTGCTGTAGCTGGTGGAGATGGATTGCATTGTTTGCTCTGACTAGGTTCACTATGGCAAGTTCCTGCTGTTGGGTGAACAGGCGTTGGCGTCCACCTCCAGTAGGTCTTCTAGCCATTCTGTAGAAAAATGCAACCACAAATTGTTATTGTTTGCTTCTTTTTTACAGTACTGTATATACTGTACTTTACTGTATTTACCATACACAGTACTGAAACATCTCAACACGTTATCACGGTATGTTTCACAAAACTACCACTTTTGTTCGGAAAGGAGCATTAGCCACCCTGCAATACAGTACATGTGATACGGTAATGTGATATGGTACAGTACTGTAAATACTCTAGATACAGTCTGAGTAGAGAGTTGAAGACATACCTGTTTTCTAGTCGGAATGTCCTTATTATGGATGAAACTGTGAAACGGCTTAGATTAGGGTGGACTCTCTGCCCAGCTTCCCTCATAGTCAGGCCATGGTTTATGACATGGTCCACCAAAGTTGCTCTTATGTCATCCGAAATGATGCATGGCCTCTTCGACCACACCCTCCTCTCTCTCTCTCTGTCTTCCTCTTCCTCTGCCTCTAGCTCTCCCTGCCTCCATGCTTGCAAAGTTCTCAAAATGGCTTAACTGAGGCCTTTTTGTAGCTGACTGATTGGTGTTCAGTTTTGTAAGTAAGTATTTTCAGGTGTGTGTCTAAGTATTTTCAATTAACCAATGTGTGTTGTATTTTGAATAGATGTGTTTTCCCAATGGTACCCTGAGATTTCATTTTTGAACTAAGTGTCTTATGTGTGAAATAGTGTGTAGTGTGCAGGAGCAAGTGTGTTGCAAAAAGGAGCAAGTGTGTTACAGAATTGCAACTAAAGTGCAAAGCAGCGCTTTTGTTTAAGGTATGGTTACACTTTGTTTAAGGTATAGTAACAACAACTTCAAGTTATGTTACTTTGGTTTAAGCATGTGTCTATCAAGGGCGTAGGTTTGGTCTCAGCTTTGGTAGTGACATTACCAACCTCACCCCACCCGCTTCTTGAATAGGAAGTCGAAACGGTAATACCACGCATTTCATTACCACTAAGTGGTCAGTAGATGGCGACTGTGCACCGCAAATAACAGGCAAAACATTAACGGTATCCAAGATCATAATGGATAGGCCTATGGATATTTAGACCAGCACAGCAGCCCCAGTACTACAAACAAAATGACTACGCATTAAAATATCCAGAGACTCATGGCAATGCATATAGTTCAAAGAGATGAGAAACTGTCAATTCAATGGGCTCATTTGACAACATTATGTTAGGATATAGCCGAGCTTACATGTTGCCATGGTGTATTTAGGGCTGATGAAACGAAACCTGCTATAAGGCCAAACCGGGCAAGAAGAATTCTTCTAGACAAAAAACATATTCTTAACCTGCACATGGCTTGCATCTGTCTTCTCTGTTATCTAAAGCTCACGCACAGAGCTTTCATTAGGTGTCCGTTTCCGTTATTAACGGGTTATTAACGGAGGGTATAAAAGAGCCTTTACACGAGGGTGGGAAACGGGGAAGACACACTTAGCTAAACATCGCACTCTGAATGCTATTCGTTTTTTTACGTGATTCTGTGCACACTATACTTACAGCCGCGGTAGTGAAATACGTTCGAATGTCCCTTTTCTTTTTTGGAGGTGGCATTGTCTCCGGAGCTTAGCCTACTGCATTGAAGTAGGAGTCCCCAGTCTCGATTGACAGATGCGGGGCGTTTTAATTTCAGCACATGGACGTTTGTTGTTCTTCTGAGTCGCATGTGGGGCCGCGGGGTTACCTGACTGACACCAGATCAGCAGTGGCCCACTAACCATCACTCTGTCGCAGCCAATAAAAACAGCGGATATGGGTCGTCATAGCACGGAATCAATGTCGGAACGTGGCAAAAAAACAAAACGTGAACAAATGTAAAATAGTTTTTATTAATGCTACCATATGTGTACTATATTGAAAATTTGAAATAGTATTTCAACATTGTCAATGAATGTAGATTTTTCCTATATAAAATTAAAATGACAAATATTGGTAGTGACTATTTTGCAATCCTCGAACATTGGTTGTGACATGTCACGACCATCTATATAGAAACCTACGCCCATGGTGTCTATAGTGTTCAAGCAATGGGTAAAAACTGTAACCTAGGCTTTTTTTGTGAAGGAACCCGAGTCAAACCTTCGTGTAAAAGCATAATTACAACGAAAAAGACACTTTTAAGATTTACCGTATTGTCGTTTTCTTAATCTAATCTAATTTAATTTAATTTAATTTAAAATAATTTAGTTTAATTATCCGTGCATTTATATGGAACTAAGCTTTAGGAGCTTTCCACCTTTACTCTCCTCCACAGGTTACGTCGCACTTGGGGATCGACGCTTCTCGACTGGCAGGATGGCGGCGAGCGGAGCAAGCTACTGCTAGCATGAGTTGTTCAAAAACCTTCTTTTTAGTAAACTCTGTGTACACAAACAATGTTCTCAATGCTCGTGTTCATGTGTAGAGACCCTGGTGATGCTACGAGTAAAGTTTCATGTTTTGTCGAGTCTTCTTAGTGTTTTAAAAATAGCAATGTTGATGCTACCGTAAAGTTGCCCCTAGCACGCCATTGAAAATGATTTTGACCCGAAAACGAAAATATGGTAAATCTTAAAAGTGGCTTTTTCGTCGTAATTATGCTTTTACACGAACTGACTCGGGTTCCTTCACAAAAAAAGCCTAGGTTGCATTTTGGCAAGAGTTTCACTTTAACAGCATCAGGTGTAGTATCAGGCTTATACACAGTGAAATATTGGTATGATATGGTTTAGTCACATTATATTTATTTTTCGATTGCTTACATGCAATGGTCAAAACTGAAGTCAAATTATCAGAATTCTTCACACAGTAAGTGAAACAGAATTCATTCTCCAAAATCCATGAATTCTTTTCTCATTCATACTCCACCACCTGTAAAACAATTTACGTAAGCACATTTTTTAAATGCTAACACATTGTTTTCAAAACGGTTCAAAACACATTGAAAACAGAATGATGTCAAATATCATACTTTTCTGCACTAACCATATTGAAATATATTTAAAATGTCAGAATATTTACAATAAAATGAAATAATAACCATTCCGATTACTGCTGATTGTAATCTCAGCTGAAAGCCTACTGGTGTCTAACAAATCACTGCATTTCTAGCCCCTTTCACACATGCTCTGCTACCCTGAAATTTTCCAGACAACACCTGAAGGAGCTCTATGTGTAAACACAAATGTGCCAAAAATGTTGCCCAAACTTGAAACTGTCAGTTCCCTATGGTAAAATGTCTGATTGAGCCCTGGTACATTTTCTTCCTTGCAAGAAAAAGTCACAGCATGTCAAAGAGTAAAATTTGGATGTGCCAGTACTGCGTACTAGTGAGTACTGGCCCACTTCAAGCACTGAAAGGGAAGCTCTGGACATTGTCCAGAGTTCATTTGAGAGAACGGCTTTGGATTAATCTTGTTACATATAGTTTTGTTGAGTAAATAAAGTAAAAAGATGTTATTGTATCATGAAATTCTGATTTATGTGAAAAATCATTGAAACTTCAAAGAGTAACGTTAATCATTTAGGTAATACTTCCTGATGTTAGTGTTTTTTTATGACTTAAATTTTATTGATTTTCAAATTTCAAGGAACACAAAACCACATCACCGAAAAATCCAATAGCACAATCCTCAACTGAACCCATACAGTAGAAGTAAATACAGATGTCGGATGCAAGCCTCTTCAACGGCTAAATAACCAACAAGGTTTCTCTGCATGTTTACAAATACACATAGCACCATAATGTAACCCTTTTATTTTATAAGCACCAGCACTTATGAACACTGCTCACTGGTTCCCCTGTATTGAGTGAAGCCGCAGAATTCTACCCCATTTATTATTATATTTATCTACTTCATTCATGAGGCTGCAGGATATTCTATCAAAAGCCGCCCCCTTACACAATTCTGAGATCCATTTCTGGAATAATGGGCCTTCTACAGCTTCCACTTTCTCATTATCTTTTTACCAATTAATATGTAAATACTTGTCTGAATCCAATTTGCTATTGGTTTCAAAATATATAAATATAAATTTAGGATTGCTGATTATGTTTACACCAGGACAAAACTCATAATCTACCCCTGCAATCTCTGTGATATACTCATGGACTCTAGCCCAGAAGGTCTGTACCTCTGATTGCTAGTATCGATGGAAGATTTTGAACTGTATGAGCCTCATCCTAATGTCTCTGGACACCTGTTTAGTAATTCCAATAATTCTATCCCACTCATCTGGTGGTCTTGTAGCCAAATTTGTTTATAAGCATCGTGTAATAGAGGGAAGCCCCGTGTCTTGCCTCTGCTATACACAAAATCTCCTTAATGAGGTCTAAGCCCTGGGGAGGAGCATGTGTAGAGTCAAAAGTACTGACAAGAAGGTGTCTTAATTGGAGATACTGCCAAAATTGACTGCTAGCTAAACTGAATTCCTTAACAAGATTGTCAAATGATTTAAGGACATCTTCTTCATAAAGGTCAGCTTTCTAGCTGATAATATAAACAGCCTTACACAGTAGGGACTCCCTCCATATAACTGGGGATTTACCGGCAAGTAGTTTAGGGTTGTCCCATATACCAGAAGAAAGGCTTAAATAAGGGTTGATTTGAAATATATGAGACACTCTTCCAGATTCCCTGTAAATGAGAGATGATGGGGTAGGTTTCAGGCATTTGGTGGCATTCTGGGAGATATAAATAATAATGGGGGAAGGGAGGTGCATACTGATTGTTCTATTACCTACTAAGGGGGAGCTCTCTCAGGGGGAAGTGCCTGATGTGCCAAGAGCCTCAGATTAAAAGTATAATAATAGAATAGCCAAATGCTAAAATTTACTAACACATCTGTTGTGTTCCATCATTTGTATGTATGCTGCTTGTGCCACTGGGCAGCACTACTGGAGACGCTGTAGAAAAGAGTTTGAGAGATTTAAGATGCCAACTACTGAATGCACGATACCACACTGCTGCTGATCTCATGTTTTGCTGTACTGTTCACCAGTTTTAAGTAAACAGCACTTTCATTAATCGTAAAATAATGTTTTGGCAACCTCAGTATTTTTGGTTTTTTTTTACCTGTGGTGAATCAGCATGGCTGGAAATGTGTCTCTGCCTCATCTTTACAGAGTTTTTGTTAGTGAGAAAAAACACTGTATAAAAAGTTGCACAATGAAAGTATCATTATAATATAAGGTTTAAGGAGAAACAGCTTACCAAAAGGATGCTAGTGACTATAATCTTATCATTTGCCTTCACAAAGTCAATTGAAGTGGCCGGGTCATCAAAAGTAGTTTAGTTTTAACGTGTGCTCCAGCTCAGAGATGGCCTGATCAAGCTTTTAGACAGGGTTTGACAGTTTTAATTCCTCTCTTCCTAAAAAGATTTTCACCCACAGGTCAATCAGCATGTTAAAATAGTTGTCCAGTCCTGTTTTACCCAGTTTTGCAGCATCTCTAAGATCCAGTCCTTTCTGGCCCCCAAGAACCTGGAAGCTATCATTCCTGCACTTATTACATCCCATTTAGACTACTGTAACTCACTCTACTCATGCTTAGGCAAACATAACCTTTTTCAGACTTCAGTCAATTCAAATTTAAAAATTTTCTAAATCACTTTTAATGCTCAGATGGAATTGGCCACTGAGTATAATAGTATTTCATCCCATATGAGCCTAAGTGTAACCTGAGATCCTACGGTGAGTCCCTCTTGGACATTCCAGACTGAAGACCAGGGGCGACCAGGCCTTTGATATCAGGGCCGTGTCGCTCTGAGGAGATCAGGCAAGCCACATCTTTGTTCTTTTTTAAATACATACTTTTTGTGCATTAATACATTAATGTATTTATTTATCGTCAATTTATTGGACTAGGTTCCTATTGCTACTGTAGCACTTTGTAACTACTAACACTCCACCACTGACCCAAGTCAACCACAAACAACAGAACAACCAAACCTGTTTGGTTGTTTGACTGTTTGTGTTTCTTGCCACACAGGACATCTAGCACTGTCAGTTTGTTCCCCAAATCCAATAATTATCTCGTGGAGAACAATGTTGCTATTACTGATAAGAACATGGCCAAACTGACCAAATTGTAAAACACCTGATTTATCTTGGCTGCCAAATTTATAACATTAGCCAACGATATAAACTTACAGTACATGCATCCTTATTGGCCTACTTGAGGAGTAACATCCATCTGAACTTTGGAGGAGAATTGAGCTTTTTAATTTCCTGTTTAATACTTGAAGATGTTTCCCCACTCATCCTAAAGTCTTTTTCAGTTCTTTAAAATGGGTAGAATTACTGCAAAAAGAGGGCAGACAAGAGTACGCTTTCTCTGAGGAAAACTCTGTAGGAGTCTCAAACTGCCCTGTGTTTACACAGGATGAAAATAATGAATAATAATGATAATTCTGATTCCATCCCATGCACAAGTACACCAAAGGTGTGCCAAGGAAGTCAGCCACAAAGTTAATGAAAGTGTTATTGGCATGCCCAGATGCACTGGGCAGGGCAGATTTAAGTGATCTGGCTACTCTGCTGCGTGCACGAAAAACCCTCAGTGTCATCTTGACTTGTTGAGAGAAAGTACCGACAAGTGCTGATTTTGAAGAAAGACGGAATGGACTTCTACTTAATCTGAACCATGATGTATCATTAATAACACTAGTGCAGTGCCCATGTCTGTTGGATTGTTTGGCCTCTGGTATTGCTGCTTGCAGCTTTCTTGAGAACTGCTCATCCAAAACACTGACTGTATATGTTATCAAAACATAACCATTAAAACTCAAATTAGCTAACGTCTTGTTAGGTATAACCAGCACTGACATGGCTGTGGGTATAAAGTAGTCTAGGGCTGCACCCAACAATTATTTTTCTATCAGTTAATCTAATGACTAAGGATCATTTTTGAACTCTTGATTAATAACAATTGATTTATGCAAAATAAATATCTAAAATGTTTCTAAATCAATATTTCAATATTGGGGTTGAACCACAGCATGTTTAAGTGAATGTGGAACATTTCCACTAAGAAGAGAGCTGCTAGTAATATTTATTAAACTCAGACCAATTTTTCCAAGAACTTCTTTCAGTAACTTAGACGGAATAATATCAAGGCAGCTGGTGGTGAACTTCATGCCGAAGATGATTTTGTCAAGCTGGGGAAGGGAGATGGGCAGAAAATTGTCAAATGCTGGTGGACTTTTTTTTTTTTTTTTTACTTTATTTTTTAAGTTTTGGAGTGAACATGAACAAGCACAGACATACATTAGATCTAAGGGATTAGTTCAACATCACATACACAATGGTTGTGAGATTGCAAGGCATTAAGGGTTGCTCAGCTATTTTCCAGGGGGGAGAAAAACTAAAATAAAAAAATAGATGGTGGTGTAGATAGCCAGCAAGTACCAAGTTATAACTTTCCACAGTGTATCTCCAAATTACAGCACCTGTTCAGCAGTGATGATATAAGTGAGTCAACATATCCTATACATGAAAATAAGCAATTACAAACGAATGAACAGGGTTCAAGATCACACAACACAAAGTTTTTGTTAATTTCCTTCTGTATTAAAATATAATAACCATTTCTTCCAATAATTGTTAAATTTATCTATACAAAGATTCAGGGAGAAGGTCAACCTCTCCATGCTATATATTTCGTTTACCATCCCAATTCACTCTGATTTTGTTGAGGGTTCTTTAATCAGCCATTTTCTGGTAATGGCTTTTTTACTTGCTGCGAGAAGTATCTGAAGAAGGTATTTGTCACGTTGGTTAAGTTTGGATGGAATCTTACCTAAATATATTGTACTGAAGTCATGATTGATCTCTGAGCCAAATATTGATTTTATCACTGCTACTACTCCCAGCCAGTAAGGCCAAATTACAGCACAGTCCCAAAATATGTGGAAGTGATCAGCCAAGCTGTTCCCACACCTCCTCCAGCAGTGACCATGTTCTGGTTTGCCACTCCATTTATTTTCTTTCAATTTTGAAAGTTTGGACCAAGTCACCAGCAGATGAGCAGATATTGCAGGTTTAAATACCTTTGATTTTATGGTTACTGTTTACCTTCTTTTTTTTTTAAGCAGAATTGTATTGGTTTTCAACAGAAACAAACAAAACAGTTATACATTTTACCAGCATATCAATAACACACAGACAGAAAATAATAATAATAATAATAATAATAATAAAAATAAAATAAATAAATAAATAAAACAAAATAGTGCCATCCATCCGTTCTCAACAGAGATACCTCCCAACTGACCGCCCCCCTCTCCCGCCAAGACACTACACACAGAAGCTTTTCACCATATTGTCCTGTATACAGACACAGTATTGATTAGTGTAGCCGTATATAACAGTAACATCAACTTTAACATTTCACGATAGCACACAATGATACATGCAGTAAAATAAGTTGAGTTAAAACACTAACCCATAGCAGTATTGAAGTAATGAGTTACAAGAGAAAGAAACCTATGAGTTTATTCTGGCTGGGTGAGGCCATTGCAGGGAGTATTGGCCTCTCAGCCCTAACCTAGTCAATTCCCCAGGTAAGTGGTCAAGCAAAGGACACCACGTAAAGGACCTCTCATTACCCTTCAGAACTGCACTGATTCTTTCATGAGGGAGGACCCTGAATATCTCCCTGTACTACAATGTGACAGTAGGTGGCTTATCCTTGGTCCAGTTAATCAAAATACATTTTCTGGCCAATAATAGTAATTTGTCACATAGTTTGAACTGTAAATGGGTTAGAGTCACCAACTTTGAGGGAAGGCCAAGAAGGAAAAGGCCTGAGTCTCTCTTAACCCTTACCCGAAAGATGCCACTCAGTTCTTGAGAAATTGTACCCCAAAATCTTTTAATCAGTTTACATTGCCAAAAGTAATGATAGTAGGTTCCAGTCTCTCTTTGACACTTATTACACAGAGGGGACGCCTTCCGGTCCATCTTATTTAGTATGTAAGGAGTTATATGTAGACGGTGTAGTATTTTATACTGTGTCTCTCTCTGCCTATTACATGTAAAGGTGGACCTAAACACTTTAATAGCTTCCTGCCTCAATATACTCAGTGTCAAGGTCTCTCTCCCATTACCGTACAACACTTGTGATATCACCTGGGCTGAGAGAGTACAGCAATGCATAAAAGACGGAAATAAAATGGGTGAAACCTTTTCGGTCAATAAGGAACCTCTCTACATCATTGTACATGACTGGGTCTGGAGGAGGTAAATTTTTAGATCTAACAAAATGGCGGATCTGGAGAAAATCATAAAAGTGTTCTTTAGGGATACTGAATTGTGACTGTAGCTGTTGAAAAGTCATTAGTGTGCTATCATGGTATAAGTCTCCAATCACATATGCCCCATTGTCATGCCACGAGTCAAACATATTGGGAAGGAGACCTGGGGGAAAATCCTGGTTCCTTATGAGAGGGGCCAGGAATGAGGTGCAACTTCCTCTACCCAAATATTTACAGATTTCCTGCCACACTCTGATTGTGTTGTATATAATCGGATTATTCTTGATATCCCTAGGTAACTTCTTTCTATCACCCATGACCAAGCTCCATAATGACGAAGGCAGAGAGGACCATGAATCTAGACAGGGCTTGGAGTCAAGATGAGCATGTAACCATTCCCACAGGAAGCGAGCATGGCATGCCCAGTTGTAAAAATTATGTTTGGCAGGGCCAGGCCTCCCCTGTCAGAGGGCAGCTGTAGTGTTTTCGTTTTCTGTCTAGGTCTCTTGCCATGCCATATGAATCTAGAGAATGCCCTTTCTATATCAAGAGCAACCTTCTTGGAAATCCATAAAGGTAGTATTTGTAGGCGATATAAGAGCCGGGGGAAGACATTCATATTAATTAAACTAATGCACCCCATGAAGGATAAGGGGAGATCATGCCATCTTTCTAAATCCTTCTTTATTTTAGTTGCTATAGGAGAAAAGTTAAGCTTCCATAGCTCTGTCAGGTCTGGTGAAACTTTTATCCCAAGATAGGTGAAGCCTGTTGGGGACCATTTGAAAGGGCAGCTGGTAGGAAAGTTAACCCAGTTAGACTACCTAGTGGCATGGCCTCCGATTTGCCAAAGTTAATTTTGTAGCCTGAGAAGGAACTGAACTCATGAATAACAGAGAGAGTAGCTGGTATTGATATTTCAGGTTTTGTTAAAAACAGCAGGATGTCAACTGCATAAAGCGCAATTTTGTGAACTGTTCCCCCAACTGTCATACCATGCACATCTTGGTGTTGCCTAACAGCCTCAGCCAGAGGCTCAAGCGCCAGTGCAAAGTGCAGTGGCGATAGAGGGCAACCCTGTCTCGTCCCTCTACGCAAAGGGAAGGGCGATGATTGTGTGCCATTAGTTATGACACAAGCCTGTAAAGTGTCCTTACCCATTTATGAACTGCCTCATAATCCTGTTGATGTCCTTGGTTTTGTAGTGTCTGACCTGGTTGTCGTCCAGCAATGACGGTATCGTATTTGCCTCGATTCTGCCTCTTGCCAACCTCGCCAAGAGTCGGCCAGGTTTGTTTCCTGACTCATTGAGCCTATGTTTAGCAAAGAAGATGGTTGACTCTGCCTTTTTAGTTAACAACTGATTTAGGGCTGAGCGGGCCGCCTCCAGTCTTTTAAACAGGGTTGTAGAAGGTGTACTTTTAAATTGAACCTCCAGCTGTTGTATTGTATTCTCTAGGTCGAGTTGCTCTTTAGCTGTGGTGTACGATATAATACTCCCCCTAAGATAAGCTTTAGCTGTTTCCCTTAGCAATGATGGGCTAACGCCCGAGATCTTATTAGCAGCCATAAAGACATTCCATTGTTCAGTAATATAGTCAATGAACGGGGGACTACTCAATAGAGAGGGGTTCATCCTCCAGTGGCGAGAGGAGGGATCAGAGTATGGAGGGCGGATGCTCAAACTTACATGAGAGTGGTCAGAGAGTGAGCGTATGCCAATTAGAAGAGAAGAAGGTGTAGTCTCTTCCCTTGGGGTTGGTTATTCTCCAAGTGTCAAACAGCTCTAAGTCATGGCAGAACTTTTTCAGCCTGAGACTCTTTCGAGGGGTTGGGCTAGACTTAGGTGGGGACTGCTCCACACTTGGGTCAAACACACACCTAAAGTCGCCCCTAAAACAACATATGGGGTGGATACTGATGAGACATCCGATAGAAGCTTAGGGAAAAGGCAGCTTCATGTGAATTAGGGCCATATACACAACCTATAAGGATCTGTTCCCCATCGTTGTCCCTGATGGTTGTCTCTAAGGTAAATGGGAGACTACAGTGAATTAATATGGCTACTCCTCTGCTTTTTGTGTTATAAGATGAATAGAACACCTGGCCCACCCAGCTACTTCTCAACTTCAAATGCTCCAAGTCATTTAAGTGGGTTTCAGATAATAAAGCAATTTGTGTTTTCTCTTTTTTCCAAAAAGCAAGGATCTTTTGCCTTTTTATTGCATTATTTAATCCCTTAACATTAAGGGATACTATTTTGAGATCACTCATAACAGGATAAAAGGAAGTTTGTGATCTAAAAGGGAAAGCTTTGTGCACAGTAGGGAGACTCAGTGTGTTTACCACAGGCAGATAGGTAAATAGGTAACACCGTGAGATACAACATAGATGGCTTCAAATATATGATGGCATGAATAAAAACAACTTACAGAACATCATGAACAGCAAAACATCTGTCCCCAAATGTCGGACTCCCAACTAACTCCAAATAAAAATAACCCCAGAACATCCCTCCCCACCCCTTCTCCCGGTATGGTCCACCAGCGTGGCCCGTTGAAAAACTAGCGGGGCACATTGAACCGAGCAAAAACGTCACTGATAGAAAGAAAATTAGAATTCTCTCCACTCCCCCGCTTACCACGAGCTAAAAACTATTACAACCATCTGAACTAAATTCGGTTATATTTTAACCACCAGCATGTCTTTAGCCAAACAGTCAACCGCAGTGGTGTGTTGAAACGACATGAAGACAATATTTAAACATCTCCTCCACCCACAGAGTATTTATCTACAGTACATACCTTTGCATAAACTATCCAAAAATAAACGCTATCTGCAATCAACAGAGTGTACGTGTCTTTGTAATGTCACATCACCCCCAATTCAGCTCAGTCCATCCAGGAAAGCGATTGTGATGGGGAAACCAGTGTTTCCTCATGTTAATTAGGCTGTTGGTTCTTGAACACACCCTGGTGTTCAGGCCAACCCCTCCCAACTCCTCTACCCAAATCAGGCCTGATTAATCTGAGGGCATTTAAGGCACCTGTAGCCTCACGGCTGTCTCTTTGTCTCTTCCTGGTTGATTGTATGGGCTCCTGACTCTGAGCTGCTCTTTTGCCTGGTCCTAGTGGTGTCTGCATCTACCTATGAAGGTATGTGGTAAACAGCTGACACATGATGTCCAAGTGAAGTGGTATTAACAAACCTTTTCTCTTTTATAGCTCACCTCCAATGTGGTGAGGACGCATTAAGCGGGGTTAGCCTGTACACCTTTTTATTAAGGTATGTCATTTTAACTGTAAGCAGAATATACTGAAATGCCAATTACCATGTTTTTATTACTATTAACTCACCCTTTTTAAATTCATAGGTCATTGTCAGCTGCCGTTTTGCTTTGTTCTAGTTTTTGCCTTCCTTGATTTGATTTTGTTGTACAATTCTTATGCTTAGTCTGGACCAACTGGTGTGTTTTAATTGTTTGTAGTAATATTTCTTTTGCCCCTTTTTTCCTTTATTTTAGTGGCGTTAGTCGGCTCATAGTGGAGGCTAGGCACGGTAGAGTGGTTCCCCTTACTGTTTGTAGTGTTAAAGTTCACCGGGACACAGTTTGCAGTGATGCACCATTTGCAGTGAGCACGCGAGGTGGGTAAGTTATTGCACTCCTGGAACACATCCTTAAGTAGGCTGCCTCCCTTTAGCTGGCTTCTGTCCACTATTTTTGTTAATTTTGGAAGAAGTGCTTCAAAAAGAAACCATTTACTGTTTTATAAAAGAATCTCTCAATAAACTTGTTATATTTTCATAATTTGATTCATTTTCCCTGTTATTAATCCCCTTCTCCACAGATATCTCTATTTATTCATTATTTCCCTTGAAATTAATAAATTTGACTTTATTTTGGGACCATGTCTCTGTCTTGTCTCAGTAAACGAACTTGTGTTGTCTATCAAGTGAATGAGGTCTTAGTCAGATTTTCCCAAGATATTTCCTGGGGTGAAATTTCCCAGGTGGCGTTGTTAGCACCTACACTCTCACCCCGCCACACAAGCACATCCTCAGGTGAGCGAAACGAGTAGTTTTTTCCTCCGTGGGAAAAGTTCAGAGTAGCGGGGAAGCGCATGGAGAACCGTATGTCCCTTTGGATGAGCCGTTCACACACACCATTAAACGCACGTCGCATTTCTTTGACTCCGGCTGCTAAATCCTGTTGGAAGAATATCATCCGCCCCTCGCAGAGTGGGTAAGCAGCTCTCAAAAAACTTGACAGGCTGTCGGCCCTCTGCAGTTTCTTTGAGGTTGTAAATTATGATATTGTCTCTGCGGCTACGTCCCTCCATATCAATGCTCCTCTTCGTCAGGACCCGCACTTTGGTCTCCAAGTCAGTCAGCCTGGACTCCATGGCCGTCACGTTATCCTCCGCTGCTGATACACGGCTCTCAGCTTCCGTGATGCACTTTGTGTTAGACTCCAGCTATGTTGTGATACTGTTCAGTGTGGTTGAGAGCTCTTCAAATTTGTTTTCCATTATAGTGGATATTTTCTCTAATGTTCTGAGATATGCCCATGGCGAGGGCCTCGGTGTCAATGGCAGGTGTCCCCTGCGGTATAACGTTAGCTTCCTTGCTAGCTGGCACGTTCTTTTTCGCTTCTTGCTCACAAGAGGCTTGTTTGTCACAGATTTAGCGGCTTTAGGATTAGGCATGTCGCCGGGATGTTGCTAGGCAAACTTTTGTACGGTTGTAACTTTTTGATATTGCGTAAATAATATAGATGGCTTATATAATATAATAGATATAGCTCAGTAGAAGCGGGAACTCAGCAACGGTCGACTGCTCAGGGTTGCAGCATCATGTGACCCCCACTGTTTACCTTCTTAAATTTAACGACAAATGTAGTACAGCACTGTGTGTGTGTGTGTGTGTGTGTGTGTGTGTGTTTCAATCCACACAGATGAATTGTGTATGCAATATTTGTTTAGTCAATTCTTCTTTCCACACATTCACTGATCTGCAACCTCCTTCCTCTCTACCTCTTCCATTATGTTTCCTCTCTTTTCACATCCACAGCATAAAGCTGGTTGTTCAGACAGCCTTTACTATGGGTGTAATGCTATAAGGTTTGGTGCTCTATCGACTTGAATAAATGCAGGGTAAACATTTATAAGGAGGAGTTCAGGCTTGCAAAATGTTCAACCTTTACCGCATTACTATAACAATGCAGTAAAGGTGAGAAATGGACTTCAACCTATAAGGTGAGATTCAGCCAATAAGTGTTAAATTGGGGGGTGGGGGGGTCTGGAGGAGCGGTGGAGGGAGGGGGGAGGGTGGGTATCTCGATTATGACTCTTACATCAGGGTTAGACCTTTCATTGTCACACCTGGAGCAATAGGTACCAATTTCGATAATGGTTAAGCTATCTATATTGAGCTATAATGTCCGGGGTCTGAATGCAAAAGTTAAGAGAGTGAAATGCTTAGACTTACTCCGTCGCAAGAATGTGGATGTAGCATTTATTCAAGAAACACACCTGAGGGCGGAGGATGTATCACGCTTTCAAAATAAGCAATATAAAGTCGTAGCTTCAGATTGTGGGAGCTCTAACTCTAGGGGGACGGTCATCTTGACTAAGAGGAGCTTGGTCTTAGAGGTGGAAAAGATTAATGAAGGGACATCAGGTCGCATAGCATATTTATGTACATCCATATATGGAAAGAAAGTAGCCTTTGTATCCGTATACGCACCAGCAGTTTTTGACCCTCTCTTTTTTCCTGAACTCACCAAGGAGCTGCTGTCCTTATTAGATTATGAGCTGATTGTGGGAGGGGATATGAACGCAGTGTGCGACCTCAATTTAGATAGATCCACCCTGTCGGTTTCCCACACCCAGCGGTCAGCATCAGCTGCTCTTAACGCCATGATAGAGAATATTAACCTAGTTGATGTGTGGCGCATTCAGAACCAGGGCATTAGAGACTATACATGCTTTTCCGCGTATCATAAATCACATTCCAGAATCGACTACTTTCTGCTCTCTTCTAGTCTGAAAACGGGCGTAGATTTGATACAGGTGCTGCCGGCGACAATATCTGACCATATCCCGCTGTTGATGACGATAGATCTTAGTCACAGATTCAATAAAACACCTAGATGTCGCTTTAATACGACGCTTCTGCAGGATGAGGTATTTGTAGCACAATTTAGGAAAAGGATTACGGAATTCGTAGCCAATAATATAAGCACAGTAGATGATGCCTCGTATATATGGATGGCCACCAAGGGTTGTATTAGGGACTTTACATCCTCTTATGCATCTCATCTCAAAAAAGAGAGGAGCCGCAGGATCTGCGAGTTAGAAAGAAAGTGTCATATACTTGAGAAGCGGTTAAAGGGTAAATACGCTAAATCGGTGGAAATAGAACTGAGGGGAGTCAGGGTGGAGCTTAATGATCTGTTGAGGAGGCGAGCGGAATTCATCATGCACAGAGTCAGGCAGGGCTATTATTTTAACGGAAGCAAACCAAGCAGGTTATTGGCGCTGAAGCTTAAGCAAAGTGAATCCAGGGTATCAATCAATACCATCAAAACGGCTAATAATAAATTTACATCTGACCCAAAAGAGATAAATGTCGTGTTCCACTCTTTTTACAAGGAGTTGTATAAATCAACGCTTAATTTTGACCCAGAGAAATGTAAGCAATTTCTGAGCAGTCTAGATTTGCTCACGTTAGGGGAGCAGGAAGCAACAGATCTGGGTCGTCCCATATCCTTAAAGGAGCTGGAGACTGCGCTTAGGATGACAAATAAAGGGAAATCGCCGGGCCCAGACGGCATACTGCCAGAGCTCTTGCTACACTTCTGGGATATTTTGGGGCCAGTTTTGTTGGGGTCTATCCGATCAGCGGTTGAAAAAGGCTCTTTCCCTGCTCACACTAACGCCGCCCTGATTTCGCTAATCCCTAAAAAAGGGAAAGACAAAACTGATTGCTCCAATTACAGACCGATTTCATTAATTGACGAACGGCTTACACTCGAACCCCTTTCCCATCTTTCGTGGGACTCGACAGGGATGCGGCCTCTCACCAAGTTTATTTATTCTCTCGTTAGAACTGCTAGCCCAACATCTGAGGGAGAACCAGGTCACAACTCCTATTCGGATTAAAACCTTGTTGCATGCCATATCAGCCTTCGCTGATGACGTACTTATCTACTTATCGGATATCGAAAAGTCAATACCCTCTCTGTTAGCCACTTTTGAAGAGTTCAGGATGTTGTCCGGCTATAAGATCAACTGGACGAAGTCAGCTCTGATGCCCCTGAATGAACCCGCAAAAGCGGTAGTTTTGCCTTATGATATTCCCATTAAAACAGAGATCACGTACTTGGGCATCCAGATTCAGCCTTCACTGCATAATATAGTAAAAACGAATTATGAAAACATCTTTAAAGAGGTGGAACGTGACATAGCTGTATGGACTAAATGACCAGCCTCACTGCAAACAAGAAATGCCTCGGTCAAAATGAACGTGTTGCCTCGCCTCAACTTTGTTAGCATGATGATTCTGCTCCCTCCTCCAGCGGGATATTGGAAGAGAGTTGACTCCCTGCTACGAAAATATATCTGGAATAGTGGGCATCCCAAAATTAAACTTTCCACCTTGCAGCGATCAAAGCGTGAGGGTGGGCTGGCCTTCCCAAATTTTATGAGGTACCATCAGGCCTTTCAGCTACGCCCGCTTCAGACATGGCTTGACCGCTCCTCTCAGGTAGCCTGGAGAGATATAGAAGATGCGCTAGTGCTTCCATACAAACTCTTCGCGCCTATGGTGTGCGGATGAACTCTAAGCTGCAGACACATCCTGTCGTAGACTGGCTATCCACAACGAACACTAGAGGACTCGCATCAGTTGTGTATTCACGACTTCAAACACACACACAGAAAGAACTACCCCTGGCCAAGGCATGGTCTAGAGACTTGGCCGTTGCGGAGGAGGACATAAACTGGGAAAATGTCTGGGAGAACACATTCCACGCATCCAAGAACCCCAACCACCAGTTGATTCACTATAAGTTGTGTCAGAAGGCCTATTTGACACCACTTTTGAGATTTCATATGAAGCTGTCAACCAGCCCGAACTGTGACTTGTGCTCCCTGAACACACCGGGAACATTTAAGCATATGGTATGGGACTGCCCAGAGGTTTATGGCTTTTGGAGGAAGGTAACAGTGACTTTATCTAATATGATTGATAAGCCTGTACCTCTGGAGCTGACTCTCCTTTTGCTCAATGACAATTCACATTTGGGGCTGAATGAGAAACAACGCAAGGTTTGGTTGGCTGGCTTGACGGCTGCCAAAAAACTGATAGTACAACGCTGGCTACCCCCTCACAAACTGTACGCTAGGAAATGGTTGGAATATTTTCAGGATGTGGTCATGTTAGAACTGTCTACAGCACGGGTGAACAAAGCCAAAAGTTCTACACTGGACTCATGGAAGAGAGCCGCTTCGGTGATAACGGGCCTGCTCAGTTCAGAATAAAGGCACTCAGTAGGATTTTAAGACACTAGACCGAGAGGGGAGGTGGGAGGGAGGGGGGATGCCGCCAGGGGGAGGGAGGGAAGGAGGGATATGTTAAAAATGTTTGCACTGTTTGACCTTGTCATGTGAAACTATAATTTCAATAAAACAGTTGTTCACAAAAAAAAGTGTTAAATTGTGATACTTGTGCCACTCATGGCAATTTTAGAAAGGTTATACTATAATCTGCAGCTCTAAAGAATACTCCATGTCAATCCTATAGCATTGTCAAACTAAGGATTTAAAAAAACAGATCACAATCGATGCAGCAGAAACAGAGATATTATCTTTTTTATTCCATGTATTCTTCATTGTCAAAACTTGGCCCCTATATTACCCATAATAGTTGGAAGAGAAAACAAAGGCAAAAGGTCAAATATTTACCCAAACTTGTTGTTGCAAATGTCCATCACAGTTTACAAACAAACTCCCTGCTACTACATCGACCTACTACTTGCTGTAATTTTGCACTAACACAGTCTTCCTGTGCAGCGAAGGACTATGACCAACATTATGGGTGCTCTCACTTTCAATTTTACATCCAAAACAGCAGTCGTTTTTTTTTTTTTTTAAATCTAGCTTTGTCCTGAAGAAAAAGTGTCAACATATCTGTTAGCACATCTACAACAGATGATTACAGAAATATAAGGACATAGACTTTTGGACACATAACTCTTGAATTATGCTGCACAATCTGTTTGCACTGATTTGATGTATATTTTATGCTTTTTTGAGTCAGGGGAAGATGGTCATGTTAACATCAGTAGATGAAGAGATGGAGTCGTGGGTATAAACTCACTGTTTTAATGGTTCTACTTCAAAGGAATTTCATCTGACATGATGATAATGACTGCCTTACCATTTTTTGAGGTGTGCTGTTCTAGTAAAATTGTCCATCTGCCTTTACACTGTTCCCCTATAAAATCTCACAATCACTTTACTATTTCGTCTGCCACGGGACACGAGTGTTCACCTGAGAAAAGGAAGGTTAACTGGCATGACTGAATAAACTCATGTTTTGTCCTGTGTTTTTGTTATTTACAACTCTGAGGAAAACGGAAACAATCCAGTTTTCTTTGCAACAGCAGTGCCAATAATAATACCACTTGAAAACGCTGTGGGAGTAATGTTTTCTGTTGCCACTTTACTGTGAGTATTATTTTGAGTAGATAAGGATAGCAGTTTCATGGAGAGCTAATATGATTTCAGTTGGTCTCACATTCAATGGCCAGAAATCTGTAAAAACAAAATGTTGAAAATAGCATGCTTATATTGTTGCATATATTAAAGCAGCAGAAATGTCGCTAACATTGTGCTTAACTGGCATGCACAGTATATGGCAGCAAGGCTGCCAGCTCTCACGTGTTGGGTGTGGAACCTATACAATTGAATGAACAGGCTGAGGTGTAGAGCGAGGACTGTAAATTGTACTAGACACCCTCATCTGGCCCACATACTAGGGGAATGATGGCACTTGGGTGGTCCACTCCCATTTGCCAGATCTGAGCCACAAGCAGGCCACAGCATGGGCAGATGTCAGCCAAGCGCAAACCAAATAAACCAGAACTACTAGAATAGAATGAACTGTGGCCCAGATTTTGGGGGTCTGTTGCCCAATTTTGTTAATAACCCTTGGATTGAACACATGGGACATAATAGGACAGTGGAGAAAAAGTTTCCACTATCAATCAGCTTTCATAAGAAATGTGCAGTTAGTATTGAGAGCTGCTTCAAGTTAAACTGTAGGTGTACTCTCCCAAAAGCAGCATCAAAACCAACAGATGCAGACAAACCCAGACAGGCAGCAACAATAATTGTGTCCTTTTGCACTTTACGTCTACCAAGTCGACAGTCAGAATGATCTTATTGCCTCGAGAAGATACTTTACTTTGGCTGTATAAGCCAAAATTAACTTTTTCCAATATTTCTCCTCCTGTTTTAGAGTGGTTAGTTGGCAAATTGCTCTGTCTTGCAATTCTCCATGGCCTGTTAAAAGTACAGGCAAACAAATTGTCTTCATTTTGTTGTGTTAATCTTTATCTTTTCTGCCTTCTTGCACTGCTTCCTCCTGTATCTCTCCAATACTGTTTAACAGAGGATGCAACCTTAATGGTCCATTTAAAGAAATTGGGTAATTGCAGCAGCACATAATGGAATACAACAAGAATGAAGAGAGGTCAGTGATTTTCTTTCTTGATTTAACCTTTTTATTCTTTTCCAAACAAGTATGGAAGTAAAAAACAAAGGTAGGTATGGAGAATGAAAGCAAGCTATTACCCAAACAGTCAGGTTAATTAATGAAAACTGCTGTCTCTGTCAATACGAATGCAGTAAGTAATGAGATGCTCATTTAATATAGTGTCACCATGGGTGTGGCAATTGAGTTTATGGACAGATGTTTGAGCATTATATAGTAGTAGTAGTAACAGCATATTTTCATTATTTGATCATGATTTTTCTCTTACCTTAAAACTGGGGTTGGTAAGACTGTAGAAACCAACAAAAGCAAGCTAAAAAGTATCCAACTTAAAATATCCCACCTCCTCCCTTTAGAGCCACTCCTTCAAAACACGACTCCATCAAAACTCACACTGCCTTACCACACAAACTCTCAGTTGATAAAGAGCCTCACACCATCAGTTGAAACTGTTAAAGTGTGGACAGATGAAGGTACAGCAGCCCTACAGGACTTTTGATTGCATAGACTGACAATTGTTCAGAGATGCTGCCACTCAGGATAACATCAGTCTTATGAATATACATCATATATCTGCAAATGTGTTGATGACATGGTCATCACAGAGACGGTAAGATCATTCCCCAACCAGAAGGCCAGGATGAATGGAGAGGTGAGGGCTCTATCCAAAACAGCTGCCCTTTGACAAGATGACAAGAAAGCATTCAACACTCAAAGCTGGCATCAAGGAGGCAAAGACGAGACATCAGCAGAGACTGGAGAGAGAAGTAAACACCAACAGCACTAAAGATATGTGGCAGGAGATTCAAAATGTCAACAGCAACAAAAGCAGGAGTTTTGAGTAGCATCGTGTGTGAGGCCACACTGCCGGATGAGCTGAACGCATTTTTTGCTTGCTTCGATCTCCTCAACAAAGACTCAGCTGTGAAGTCTACTCAACCTCAAGATGACTGGCCACTGTCAGTAATCACAGCAGATGTGAGAAAATCCTGCTGAGAGTAAATATGCACAAGGCTGCTGGTCCAGATAATATTCCTGGCTGTGTACAAAAACATGTGCCAAACAGCTAGCTGATGCTATAACTAACATTTTTAACATCTCACTCTCACATGAGACTGTCCCCTTCTGTCTCAAGACAGCCATCATCAGTCCTGTACCTGTCTCTAGTCTTAATGACTATGGCCC
The DNA here is from genome assembly GCF_040436345.1 of Pagrus major. Taxonomy (NCBI): domain Eukaryota; kingdom Metazoa; phylum Chordata; class Actinopteri; order Spariformes; family Sparidae; genus Pagrus; species Pagrus major. Next base: position 1,676,702 of record NC_133218.1, on the reverse strand, counting down.
TGTGGTTCTCACCCCTATCCTGATGAAGTGCTTTGAGAAACTGGTTCTCCAGCACATCAAAGACAACATCCCTGCCAGCCCGGACCCTCACCAGTACGCTCTCAGAACCAACAGATCCAAAGAGGATGCCATATCCAACTGGACAGGATAAAGAACACTAACGCCCTCTACACGAAGGGACAGAGTCATTTCTATTTTCTGAGACAGCTGAGGACCTTCAGCATCAGCCGGACTATGCTCAGGATGTTTTATGAGTCTGTGGTGGCCAGTGCTATCCTCTATGCTGTTGTGTGTTGGGGCAGCAGGCTGAGGGTAGTGGACGCCAAAAGACTGAACAGACTGATCCACAAGGCCAGTGATGTTGTGGGAGTGGAGCTGGACTCTCTGACGGTGGTGTCAGGGAGGAGGATGCTGTCCAAGTTACATGTCATCTTGGACAATGGCTCCCATCCATTCCATGACGTGGTGGTCAGCAGGGTTGGAATTTTGTCATTTTAGGGGCAAGGCCATATAGCCTTCATACCATAATATCCTAATTTATAATAAGACATGGATTATGTATTAAACATTTTTTAATACCAATATCAAGGTAATGTTACATTAGAAAAAGGAATTACTACTTGAAAGCAATAAAACATATTATGTATTAAATCTTATATAAATATATCAATATCAAGTTAATAGTACATTGAAAAACATTTTTTTTTTCAAATTACATCTTACAAAAGAATTAGAAACAGTGTGTGTGTGTTTGTGTGTGTGTGAGTGAGAGAATGTGAGAGAGTGAGAGAGAGAGAGAGAGAGAATCAGTGAGTGACCGACACACACACACACACTGTATATACTGTATATATAATTAATGTAAATCAATCTTGGTGTTGTGTTGGTGTTAATGTTGTTATTTGTTGTGTTTTGTCCGAGTGTTTGGACAGATGCTTTGGCAACATTGTTGTTAAAACTTTCATGCCAATAAAGCCCCTTTGAATTTGAAATTTAAGAGAATGTGAGTGAGTGAGTGAGAGAGAGAGAGACTGAGACAGTAGCCCTTTTCACACAGAGATGCCGCATTATCGCCGCAGCGGCGGTTCGCCAATTCTCCCCGCCGTTGGTTGTTCACACAGAGCCAAGCAGCTCCGGCGTAAAAGACGAACCAGAGTATAATTCACACAGCAAGCCGGCGCCGCGGCGTGACGGTACACGTCATGATGATGACGTCTGTGTGTGTTTTTCCCGGTGTCCTCCTGTTAATCTAGACATGTACCTGCTGACTGTTAATAATCATATGGATGCTGTTATAATGTGTTGTGATTGAGATCCTGACCCACCAAACATCCTGGAAAGTGACAAAGTTACGTTTTTCTTTAAATTACATAATTACATAATCGCTATCAGTCAACAGGACGCTGTCTGACTCTCACTCGCGGGGAGGGAGGCTGTTTTCTGGGGGGAAGTTCACTGAAGTTTTTCGGGCAGAAATGTGACGAAGAGTCGGTCAGACAGACACTTCTCCACGTATAACTGCGGTATTTTTTTCCTCATACAAGTTACCAAAGACGCGATCAGTTACTATGTAATGTTGCTTTGTGGGACATTTCTCTATATTTTGTTGAGTGAAGGATCTGTAAAGTTATCAGACTGTGAACACCATCAGACCGACACACCCTCGCTCCGCGCCGCCAGCTTATCCATTCACACTGGTTTGGTTCGCCAATACTGCGCCTCTGATACTACCTCCAGAGGCGCATCAGAGGCTCAGGCTTTCACGTGAGATCATCGATGTGATGATGAGACTCCACCTGTGCGAACCGCGAACTCACTGAAGTTCTATTCTGGAACAGAGACTACTGTGCACTCGGGTGGCTGTAATTCAAGGCAAGCCCGCTACGCTGCACTGGCACTTTTTACATGGAACTTGGACAAGGCTAGGGGCACAAAGGCCACTGTGGCCGTACGAGGATTTTTTTTTCAAGGGCCATCAAGGCCAAAGTGTGGGGCAACGGCGGCCATGTGTGAAATTCCCACCCTGGTGGTCAGCCACAGGAGTACATTCAGTACTAGACTGATCCAACCAAGATGCACCACCGAGTGCCACAGGAAATAATTCCTGCCTGTGGCCATCAAATTGTTCAACTCCTCGCTCTGAGTGTCAGACACTCTGAGTCAATAGGAGGACTCTAGACGCTTTGTTTCTCTCTAATTTGCAATTTAAGACAGTGTGCAATAACCCATATATTTTCAACTTTAGCATTATTTATTACACTGTATATATGGATATATTCTAGTAGAATGTTTTTGTTGTTCTTGCTTATATATAGTTATTATTATTATTATCCTTATTATTATTATTTTTCAGCATGTTTCTGGACTTTGAATGGGAATGGGAAGCAATTTCCCCTCCTGCCAGCCTGCCAGTTGAGCTCATCCACTGTTTCCCTCCACAAACTCTCTGTGCTGAAATAAATTCCCTTACACCCTGATTTCAGCCTCCGATCTCTGCATTTGGATCCAGAAAGAAACCACGACATAACACCCTCTCCTCCTCTGGAAGTGGTATGAAGAGGCAGTTTGATAAAAGAGCAGTGGAGCAGCAGTTTCAACTTGGTGATGAGTTTTTAGTTCTGTTGCCAAGGCCTGGTTCTGCTCTTAGTGCACAGTTTTCTGGTGCCTATATGGTTAAAAGTCAGGTGTCTACCACAGATTATATCATCCATTCACCTGAACGCAGGCAAAAGACACAGTTGTGCCATGTTAACATGCTCAAACAGTATCATTCCAGAGATGCTGCCCTTTGGTTTGTGTGGGTTCCCTGGGTGACTATGGTTCAACAGAGTCCAGCGACAGTGAGCAGTTTGGTAGGCTGTCGTATCCTGTCCCGATCACCAGATGTGAACGTAGGTGATTCCCAGGCATGACTGGTCATCAGTGTCTTGGTAACAACTTCTCCGTGGTTGCACAGCTTACCAAGCCAGGCAGTCCCGCTGTCCCTTTTGTGTGGGATGAGGCATCTAGATGTGTTCTTGAAGTCTTTTTGTTCTGGCTTCTCCTAACGTCTCCCTTCCATTCCAAATTGAGGTGGATGCAAGTGCTTCAGTTGGTTGGTGCAAGGTTTCAGCATCCAGATAAAGCACAAGAGGAGTATACAACGTGGTGGCAGACGCACTGTCCCACGGGTGAGGTGACCTGTTTAGTTTCTGTGTGTTGCATATTGACATGGTTGGTATTCTATTTGCAAGTGTGGGTATTATGAGTTGATGTTTTGCCAATGTGTAACAAAGTAAGTATAGCCTGTGATATTTGTGCAATATTGTAGTGTTTGAACAAAAAGTAGGTTTGTTCTGATGGGAGGGAGTGTCCTAGTGTTGTGGATGTGTTTGTGTTTTCCCTCTTCCTCCCCCTCCTCCTTGCCTGAGGGTGGAGGTGCACACCTGATCCCGATCACCATTTAGGCTTGGTGATGTTGAAAGCTCTGTGTGACTAGCTAGTATACGATCGGTAAGGTGCTGATATTTGGTGAGTGATTCAACCGTTAACGCCGGAGTTGCTTTGTGTTCGTTAAAAGCCTCTGGTAACATTGTTTCTCTTTCCCTCTCTCGTAGGACAATGGCATCCTCCCTTTGAGGTTGCTTGTTTTTCGTTGAATTTACTTTTATTTTTTATATTACTTGTAAATAAATCATTTTTGTGTTTAAACTCAGAACGGCTACAAAACTGGACAAAGAGGATGGCCCAGTTCAAGTAAGCACGTTAGTCTATGCACTGGGAAACAAAGCGGAGAATATTCTGAGCTCTTTCATCTATGGAGAAGGGGAAGATGAATCACAGTACGATGTTGTTATGGCAAAGTTCAACACATACTTCATCCTGAGACGCAACGTGATTCATGGGCGTGCATGTTTTAACCAGCGAGGCCAGCGCGCTAGAGAGCTATATGAACTGTCAGAGCACTGCGATTTTGGAGCCAATCGTGAGGAACACATGAGGGACAGAATCGTAGTGAGCATCCTAGATAAGGAGCTGTCACAGAGACTGCAGCTAATCCCAAACCTCACCCTGGAGATGACGGTACAGGAGATGTGGCAGTCAGAGGAGGTAAAGGCTCAAGTCAGCGAGCAACGAGAAGGCGCTGTGCAGGAGGTAACACAACGACACGATAGCGGCGCGAAACTAAGATGGCGGCGACCGCAGAAAATGCGGACAGTGCAGCAAAACACCACACGGCCAAGAAGACAAGTGCCCAGCTACATGCAAAAAGTGTGGAAAAAGTGGACACTGGGAAAGGACGCACATGCAGTATTACCTGGGCTCAATTAATAACACTCCTCAAGATGATGATAATCGGACAGTAACATTGAACATTGGTAGCACACCCGTTGACTTAAAAAGAGGGAGCTAACATGGCCGCCACAGAACAGTTGCGGCATACTGGGTGTCCACTGCTTAACCGGTATAATTGCTTTAATCAGCTTCAATCTGAGAGGTTCAGTACTTCATCTCCATCTACACAGTCGCCTATAAAATGGTTGGTGACTGCCGTAATAATCACAGGTCTGGTCATCGTCCAAACCCGGCACATTGCATTGTCATCGGATGACGACTGCTTCTACATCCCTGCGGCTAGAAGCCAACGCGTATTATATTCAAGGATGTTGGTAAATGGCTACCCCACTTCCTCCTCGACTGATAAGAGAAAGAGTCACTTCACCAACCAAGGTCTTGCTCAAATTGCGGTAATGTTACTACTAGCCGGTGATATCGAGCTGAACCTGGGCCCGCTCTCCTGGCTACCTGCCAGTCAAGATGCTAATGTTAGCCACCCAGCACAGCAAAGACTGCTAGCATCACACGCCAGTGGTGCTAACAGCGAGCCGACAAACTTAGCCTTCCAGCTAACTCACTTATGGCTACCAGCACTAACGCAGCTAACGCAGCCGGAGGCTCTCCGCAATCCAGCAGCTGACAGTTGAACACCACGCAGCTCCTCTGTGGGCTCCTATGGGGCCCCTCAAATCCCTTTATGTTGCAGTGAGCCTTCATTAACCATGGCTGCCAGCGGAGCTATGCCCACCATCCCAGGTCCAGCAACTGGTGAGCATCAACATCTCCTGCACCTGAGTGGGGCCTCCATGGTCACCAGCAGGGCTGTGCTTACGGCCCAAGGTCCAGCGGCTGGTGATCTTCAACCACTCACCCTGTTTGGCAGCGGGACCCTGGCACCCACGGTCGCTGCGCCCATGCTCCCAGACCAGCAACTGGTAAACGCCACCAACATGCCAATGGTGCGAGGCAAGCCCCAGACAAAAATCCAGTGATGAAAAGGTACCGGTCCTCAAAACTCTTTCAAACATTAAACCATGCAAGAACAATATGGGACCCGAAATGTAAAAACAAGGGTTTACTTGGTGGTCACTTAAATGTCCGCAGTATGGTTCCTAAGCAAGAACAACTGGAACATCTGCTGAATAATTCAAATATCGACTTTTTGGGACTCACAGAAACCTGGAAAAGGTGGGGGGGTTCTACTGTACGTCAAAAGCACTCTTAACTGTTGCCAGATAGAATTACCTGGAGAATCGATTTAGAATGTGTTGTGGTAAACATCTCCCTTTCTGACAAAATGTCCTTTACTGTCATTTGCATGTATCGTAAACCTTCAGCTAATACAGGCTTTTATGATCAGCTCAAGGCCTTACTTAAATCAATCACAGAAAGGAGATAATTTTGGTTGGCGATTTCAATGTAAATTGGGATAATAAGAAAGACAGGAAAAAATTTAAGATAATTACTGATTCTTTTAACTTAATACAACTAATTGACCAACCAACCAGGATAACAAACTACTCTAAAACTAGAATTGACCTGTTGTTTTCAAATAAGCCGGAAAGAATCACAAAGATTCACAACCTTTTCACAGGACTATCAGATCATAATGTGATCTTCTTTTCCCGGAAACTCAATAAGAATCGTCTCCTAAACTAACACACATATCTGCCTCAGAAATCACCAAATCATAACTTCATCCCTAGGAACCAACAGCAAAATGTCGACAAAGCTCTCAAGGAATTAGAATGGGATAATTTAATTTCCTGCGATGACAAACCAGAGTGCTGACTCCATCTCTCAAAAAATCAAGGAGGTTCTGTTGTCTTTCTATAGGACAGGGAGCTCTAGGACCAGGCAATCCAGCTCCCTTCCCTGGTTTAATAATGAGTGTCTTGCACTGTTAAAAGTTAGAGATCAGCTGCTCAAAACTTCACTGAAAACTGGTCTAATCATTGACCGTCAAAAATTCACATCAGCATGAAATAAAGTAACATTAGTGTGGTGCCTGACAAGCAGCATAACCACGTAACTGTCTGACAACGCCACCCCCTGATGGTGGGCAGAGGGGACCCCTCAGTTTTCCTTTATATGTAGTGTGGCTATCTTATATCTTCCCCGCAAAAGGGACAGTTGACAATGAGGCAAATATGTATAAAAAATAACAAATTTATTACAATTAGTATAAATACAAAATATTCGGTATAAAAGCAATAAGTCTGGGATGCTATGAATAGAATGTTTTAAAAGATAACTGGTTGGAACTCCTCAGTCAGGAAAAGGTCGGACTGGCACGAGCAAAGATCCCTCTTCCTCAGGAGGCCCCTGGAGAGACCAGAAACAAGTGACAGCAAACCCAACACCGGGACACACATGCAACACAGCAAGCACTACACACATAAAATAGCAATACACCACTACAGTATATCACACCGTGTTGCGGTTATAGGTATACTACACACCACTACAGTGTCTCACCCGTGTGGTCACCCCGAGGAGAGGAGCAGTACGCCCGTGCGAATCCGGCCTTATACAGAGACAGCCTAAGAAGAGAGCACATGTAAGAGAGGAGACCAACCAGCATCAACAGCATTTAAACTAATTCACTCAGAATTATAACCAACCATTGGCCCCAGAGACACACAAAGACAAAAGAAAAAAAACAAATAAAACAAGTTGAATTCACAAAGGCCTATGATTTAACAATAAAACAGTGGCTGGCCTGGTCCTTTCTCTAAGAGAGAAATAAAACACATTAGTTGCCGGTCTAGTTTAACACCACAGCATATTCAACCTTTAACATAATCAATAAATATAGGCCTACTTGGCAGGTATGCTCAATTGTCCCACATCGCAGTAACTATGCAGGTGTAGTTGAACATTCCAAGTGCTACAGACACAAAGAGAGGTTTTAAGTAGACATTTCAACACAGTTTTAAAACATTCAATAAAAGTGGGCATTATAGTAAGTAAGTAAGTAAATTTAATTTATATACCACTTTTCATAGATAAAATCACAAAGTGCTTTACAACAAGGATAAAATGCAATAGAATACAAAGATCACAACAAAAAACACACAATGGCACAAATCCAGGTAGCTTCACAGAGGTCCCAGAACATCAACATCAGTAAAAAGCCTGTCTAAAAAGATAGGTTTTAAGTTCTCTCTTAAAACCTTCAGTGGACTCTATGCTACGTAAGGTCAATGGTAGTGCATTCCAGAGGTGAGGGGCAGAGGCCTGGAAAGAGCAATCACCTCGTGTTTTAAAATGAGTGCGGGGGACCATCAAGAGTTTCTGATCTGATGACCTTAAAGAGCGTGAGGGAGAGTAGGGTCTCAGTAGCTCCGTGATGTAGGAGGGAGCTTGGTCATGGAGGGCTCGAAAAGTAAGTACTAAAATCTTAAAATGAATCCTAAAATTAATTGGTAACCAATGTAGGGAATATAAAATTGGGCTGATATGATCCCTTTTCTTCGATCCAGTTATGAGCCTTGCAGCTGCATTCTGCACAGTTTGAAGGCGATTTACAGCCTTTTTGTTAAAACACATAAAAAGAGCATTACAATAGTCAATGCGGGATGAAACAAAGGCATGAATTATCATCTCCATTTCAGGTCTTGAAATCATGGACCTCAGTTTAGCAATATTCCGCAGATGATAGAAGCAGTTCTTCACCAACTGTTTACAGTGGTGGTCCAGAGACATGTCCTTGTCAAACACAACACCTAGGTTACGTAAGCTAGGTTGGACAGAGAGACCTAACTGACCTAAATGCTGCTTTATGGGGGGAATGGCACTATCTGGTGCAATAATCAGTGTTTCAGTTTTGGCATAGTTCAGTTGAAGAAGGTTGTCATTTAGCCATTTTTTGATGGCAGTCAAACAGGCAATTAGGTTGTCTAATTTATGCAGCTCAGTCTGCTTGAAAGAGCAGTAGAGCTGAACATCATCAGCATATAGATGATAAGAGACATCACTGAACTCACTGATAATCTGTCCAAGAGGGGTCATGTAAAGCAAGAAGAGAAAAGGGCCGAGGACTGATTCCTGTGGGACCCCACAGGCTAGCCCTGTCGGGTCAGATAATAACTGATTTACATGGACCAGAAAACTCCTGTCAGTCAGATAGGACCTGAACCAATTTAAGACAGTGCCAGTAATCCCAAAAGTGTCTCTGAGTCTATTTAATAAGACTTTATGGTCCACCGTGTCAAATGCAGCGGTTAGATCTAACAGTACCAGGACTGTATGTTGACCAGAGTCTGCTGCCATCAGGACATCACTTGAAACTCTAATTAAGGCAGTCTCAGTGGAGTGTTTTTTCCGGAAACCTGATTGGAAGGTGTCAAAGATAGAATTTTCATCAATAAAGGCAGTTAATTGTTCGGCTACTACCTTTTCTAGAATTTTGGCCAGAAAAGGGAGCTTTGAAATGGGCCTATAATTTTTCAGATCAGCAGGGTCCAAGTTTGGTTTCTTTAATTTAGGTTCCACTGCTGCTTGTTTAAAGAAAACTGGGACAACGCCAGTTTGGAGAGATTGATTTATAATCTCTAATGCAGGGGCCAATAGAGCCAAAAGTTTTAAGGAACAGTGATGTCGGAAGTATGTCCAGAGGGTTAGAGGACGGAGTTATGGTGGCAAGGAGCGCACTGATGTCTGACAGTGTGACCAAAGAAAACAAGGACCAGTTGCACCGGGGAGGCTGAATAGTGCAAGGGTTTAAAACAGTTAGAGGAATGTTGGCCCTAATGTCATTTATCTTGTTTACCATAAAGCTGGCAAAAGCATTACAATCAGTCGTAGAGGAGACTGGGGCAGTGGGGACATTTGGGGATGTAATGGAGCTAATGGTATCAAACAGAAACTTAGGGTTTCTTTTATTAAGAGAGATAAGTTTGGCAAAATAAGCAGTTCTTGCTGTTTTTAGCGTATTGTTTAAAACTAATCTCAGATCCTTGAGGTACAGCCTGTGGACCTCTAGCTTCGAGTCTTTCCACAGCCGCTCTGCCTTGCGGCAGCTTCTCCTATGATTTTGAATCTCTTCATTTATCCAAGGGCAGGGCTTCCTTAGAGAGGTGGATCTTGGTTTGATTGGAGCTACTTTATCAATAACAGACTTGCATCAAAGATTAAAACACTGTACCAGTGAATTTACATCATCATCATCATCATCATCACAGTCATCATCATCGTTTGAAGCAGGCTCAGCATCAAACAAGGAAATAAAGCTCTCAACAACAGACTGATTAATAAAACGTTTCTTTCCTTGAGCAAAACATGGTAGGTGCTTCTCAGCGTATTCCATATCAAAGGAGACACAGCTGTGGTCACTGACAAGAGAATCCTCCACATGTAGATTTTCAACAGTCAATCCATGTGAGAAGACAAGGTCCAGTGTATGTCCCTTAATGTGTGTGGGACCAGAGACATGCTGCACAAAGTTAAAAGACTCAGTGATATTTAAAAGCTCAGCAGCAGTGTTAGATGACTGATCATCTATATGAATATTAAAATCACCAATAATTAGGACCTTATCCAGTTTGATAATAGAAGTTAAAAGTTCATTGAAGTCGGATAGAAACCCACTAGCTAGGCCAGGAGGGCGATAGATTAAAATGCAGTAAAATGGGTTTTGTTCATTTATCTTAGTCACTTGAAGCTCAAACGAGGGGAAACAGTCAGAGTTCACCAACCTAATTTTGAGGTGGTCACAGACGACAACAGCGAGGCCCCCGCCGCGTCCTGTGAGGCGGGGTGTAGCAACAAAAGAGTATTCCGTGGGATAAATTCTCCGTGCTGCTGCCAAGTTTCAGACAGGAACAGGAAATCAAGATCTTTCTGGATGAGCAAATCATACAGGACAAAGGATTTGTTTGCAATGGAGCGTGCATTGAGTAAGGCCATCTTGGACCGTGAAAGCACCGTGACGTCACCGCCAGCTGACTGAGATCTGACGGCTGACAGACAGCTGACCCGCGGAGCGATGACACGCCATGGGCAGAGACTGCGGTAGACCTGGGAATACCGGGGTAGAGGCTGAGGGTCATTGTCCTCCTCGGTTTCTCGCAAGGAGATGGGATGCAGGTAGCTCGTAGGTTCCGTCCGGTCGTACACGGGAGGGAACCGCCTGCTCCGCCTCAGCCACACCTGGACGCCGGCCCTGGATCCGTGTTTCCGCAGTCTTCTCCGAAGTGGAGGCAGCAACAGGCCCCCGAGCGACAGGTCAGCGCAGACAGACGGGTTGTAGCCCCAATTTGCACTGAACTCTTCCATAGAGTTTCTGATGTGTAGTAGCATGGTCCGATCATAGCACAGGCTGGAAAGGCAGGTTGATAGGACTTGTGAAAGTGTCAGGACAAGAATTAACGTAAAGAGACGAGACGCCGAGGCAGCGGCCGTGCCAGTCACAGGCGCCATGCTGCTCTCAATGAATAATTTTATATTATTTTACCAGCATATCGGTGTCCATATCTCCGCAGCTGGAGTCACAATGTGATGATCCCATCAATGTGAAAAGGCCATGCAGTGGTCTGTGTTCTCCGCAAGGAGTAAACACACTAGATTATCCTGATAAAATAGAATAAATAAGTATTAAATCTAGGTTATAGTAACTGAACCGACATACACCTAAATGACCCCCCATACCTGCATGTGAGGTGAACCCAGCTCAGCTGTGCAGAGTTGGCTGGCAGAACAAAGAGAGACTGACTGGCATCTCCCAAACATTTATCACTTCCTGATTTCAGTCATGTGATCATGAGACATCATGTGACCCCATAGGGTATGTGAGTGTTGCCACTGAGTGTGTCAGACTTCCTGCCCAAATCCCCACATTAGCATTACGAAAAGTTAAAGCAAACTTCTTTTTAAACATAATTGAGAGTGCAAAAGGAAATTCAAAAAAAGTGTGGAAAGAGATCAATAACCTATCCAGCCGACAGACCAAACATAGCAGTAAAGGACTGGAACTAAACATCAAGAATCAATTAGTGAAAAATCCTGTCACCTTGGCTGCAGAATTTAATTCTGTTCAAGAAATATCAAGTCTGTTCACTGCACATGACTGTGTTTATTATCCTGTCAATTGCGAACAGCCTGTTTTTAACATAACTGAAATCTCTGAAAGAGAGGTAATGAAAATTATTTGCTCTCTTAACACATCTAATGCCAAGGATGACTATGGATTTGAAACTAATTTTTTAAAACTTCACATAGAGTCTCTGGTTTGCCCCATCATGCAGCTGGTAAATCTGTCTATCAGGCATTATGTTGTCCCGACTAACTGGAAGGTGAGCACGGTGAATCCAATCTTCAAATCTGGAGAGTAAATCTGAAATCAACAACTATAGACCAATCAGTATTCTTCCTGTCATCTCCAAAATAATAGAAAAATGAGTGGCTAAACAGTTAGTAGAACATCGCAATAACGGTTATACAGCATTACATCCGATGCAGTTTGGCTTCCGGGCTCACCATTCCACAGAGTCGGCCATAAGTATGTTTGTTGAAAAAACCAAGTGTCTCCTGGATAGGAACAGCTGTGTGGGAGCTGTTTTCTTGGATCTTAAAAGGGCATTTGACACCGTTGACCACCGAGTACTGTCAACTAGGCTGTCGAAATTTAATTTCTCTACACAGGCTCTCAATTGGTTCGGTTCATATCTTGCAGATAGAGAGCAGTGTGTGGTGGCTGGTGGTGTCAAATCCCCTTACCTGTACTGTCCAGTAGGGGTCCCACAGGGATCCATACTACTACTTTTCTTTTTACATTAACGATTTCTTTGATGTCTGTAAGGGTGTCAATGCACAGTTGTACGCGGATGACGTGGTCATTTTCACCCCTGCGAAAAACACGGCAGAGGCTGCTCAGATACTCAGAACAGCAGTGGCTCATGTTCAGGTCTGGCTCACTGATTCATGTCTTTCCTTAAATGTTAAAAAAAAAGTGCCTGTATGATTTTTGCTAAAAAGCCACCAAATATTAATCATTCTGGTGTCTTTCTGGGAGGGGAGGAGCTCGCTTTGGTGAGCGAGTTCAGATACTTGGGAGTCATCCTGGACTCGACACTCTCATTCAGGAAACACATCAAAAAAGTGTCTAACTCAAATACAAATACAACCTGGCAAATTTCAGACAGATCAGGAATTCATTAACTAGCAGTGCAGCTTTGATGTTTTTACACTGTATGATCTTCTCACATATAGACTACTGCTTAACGAGCTGGTCACTGGCATGTACGACAGCACTCAAACTGATAGAATCCCTCTATAAAAAAGCCCTAAAGACTCTGGATAAAAAACCCCTTTCCTTCAATATCTGCAAGACCCTTAAAAAACATAATTTTTTAAGTTTCCATAATTTTAAAACTTTTAGATGTGCCTGTTTTGTATATAAGAGTCTCCATGGTCTTGCTCCACCACCGCTGAATGAATTCATTAGGAAAAGGACTCTGGGAGGTATGAGCACCAGGGCTTGTGATAGAGGAGACTGTGAGATTCCCCACAAGCGCACTACGTATGGAAGGAACGTGTTGTCTGTTGTGTGTGTGGGGGGGAGGGACATTTGGAATAGTCTTCCCTCCACCATAAGGGAATGCCCTACATACTCTTCTTTTAAAGGAAAACTAAAACAATGGCTCAAATCAAACCAAAAGTGCGACCACTAACTGAACTTGAGACTACTTGAACATTACTCTTTTTTTTGGTTTTTTTTGTTATGTCCTGTCTGGGTCTGGTATCCTTCTGATTGTGTAATATAATGTGTTGTGTGTGCTATCTTTTCTATTTGTATTTTATTTATGTATTTGGTGTCTCTTCTATTTGTATCTTTTTTATTTATTTATTAGGGACTACGGATGCAAATTAGCAGCTTTGATATAATCCGGCATGTTTACAGAGATGTTTAATATTGATGTTCATTAATGTGCACTGTCCCTATCCAAAAATAAAGCATTATTATTATTATTATTATTATTATTAAAAACAGATACTGGGGCTGATTGCAGTGTCATTAGCGAAAAAACACTGAAGCTGAAGAGAAATCTACAGAAAGCAAACAAGCCTCTAAGTGGTCCAGGGGTGGGCTGAACTGTTTAGGGCAGTTTACAACACAAACCTGCTATGAGAACAGCACATACACTTTTAAAGTGTACATCATCAGAGGAGTGACTGTGAATAGTCTACTTGTCAGACCTGTAGCTCTGGCAATGGGGCTAGTGTGACGAGTGTATGAGGTCAGCAGCAACAAACCAGAGTTTGGCCTACTGAAAACACAACCTGTGAAAATTGTGCTACATGTGGCAACCTCAGTTGAACTGCGAGTGGCAGATCTAGAGAATCTATGTAACACCAACAACGCCACCTTAGGACTTGCACCTAAAGAGTATACTCATTTAACTTTAACTTTAACTTCTCAGAGAGGGTTTCCCAAAAACACAACCCATGCACAGGTCAGTACACAAATGAATACAGGCACGTAAGGTAAAGTTTGGCAGGTCCTCCACTATAACTGCTGTACTAACCCCCCACCAACGAGTCTGATTGGGGCTGACCACACTTGAACTACAACACACAACGTTAAGAGCGTCTAAACGACTAAGGCAGAGCGGCTATTTACTATAGGTCTGAATGAGCGAGGCAAAAGAAAAGAGAAAAGAAAAGGAGGCTAGAGGCAAGGCAGGGCAAACAGCAGCCTAACGCCAGGCAAGCTTTAAAAGAAACAGCCAGCTGTTAGTGATGATACATGCTTGAGGCACTGGTTACCTGTGTGGTTAGCTGTAGCCCGCTCACATCAATACTCTTGCTGCTAGCAGCTACGGCAGCCGCAGCGGCTAACCGGAAGGGGACACACACACACACCACCTCGGCCCAACACGCCAACCTACAACAGAGGACTGTCAACACGGCACCTTATAACATCTTGACAACGTCATGAGACTGGCCAGCACTCGCTTCGGCAGAGGAGAGAGAGAGACTAAACAAACAGTGGGGATATATGAACAGGTCTGCATTAGCGGCCAATGACGTGGCTACACTTAAGGTGCCGGTAAGGGGAGTGCCAAACACCTGCCGCGATCGTCCTGCCTGCTGCAAAATACACAGACTGAGGGACACAGAAGAGAAATTAAATATATAAACAAACAAACATCCGGTTATATACAGGAAACTGGGTCACACTTTATTTTACAGTACATTAATAAGACGTAACAGGCCATACTTTGTATCAAATTAGACAAAAACAATACGCTAATAAGACGTAAAAAGCCGTACTTTGTATCAAATTAGACAAAAACAATGCGCTAATAAGACGTAACAAGCCGCACTTTGTATCAAATTAGACAAAAACAATACACTAATAAGACGTAACAAGCCGTAAGACAACTAGAAATAATGTAATGTTAATTAGACAGTAAACAAGAAAAGTTAAACTGTTATTAGACACCATATAGCCTACCCAAATTATGCTGTAATCAGAAACTGCATATAAAGTCTTATTACTTAAAATACAGGCTACTATAGACCCCTTCACAGATTGTAAACATCCGGGTGGGCGGGGCGATCACTGGAGGCAGAAGAAACATTTGAACACAGTGGCTAGCTAGCTAGCTAGTATTGTTTAGGCTTGTTTGGCTATCATTATCGTACAGAAAATGGCTAAAGAAGGTGAGAATTTATCGCAGTATGTACAGACACTCACTGTACAGGATCGGGAGTGTTATTTAAAGAAATTGACGTTATCAGATGGGACCATCTTGACCGACCCTTACGCGCTCACTCAATGGAAGGACGACGTGACAGGTTTACCCTCTGTTGAATGGCCGGAGATTTACACTTACTTCATAGAGAAACCAAGCGTCTACAGTAAAGAAAAACTTAGGGCATATAAATCGTTAGATGCCTACAACTATGTCCTAAATGGTCATGTCCAAGACTTGCAATACAAAGATATATCAGATGAGTTTTGTGTTGTGCGAGCCGAAGTTTTACCTAGCCAGCGCCAAGGCCACAAGACAACGATGTACCAGGCTTGGGTTATCGTGAGTCGAACAAACAACTACGTCTTCACTGCAAACTGCACTTGCATGGCTGGGTAAGTAACTTACATCGAATGTTTTCTAGCCTATTTTCACATCATGTGTTTAGTTATTGTGATGGTAGCCTATAACACAGGCCAGAAACAGTAAGAGTCCTTTCTTCAGTCCTTTCTTCTGATTGCATTTAGCCATAGTTGTCTCCGGTTTTTTTTGACTGGCAGGTGGTATCCGATAATATTTTAGATTTAAGCCACTACTCTTTCGGTTCTGGCACCCGACAGCACAACAAGATGACACCATGGTAGCAGAGATGGCAAAGTCCTGGAGCTACTAATGTTAGTAGTTGCCTCCAAAATCGGTTTGTTTTGCCTCCAGTTGAACAAGTGACCTAATTGTGACGTAGGCTCAGAAGGGGCCTATACTTAGACACTATTATACCAAATTATACTGTAATAACAAACCAAATCGGAGATCCTAATACACTATTAGACACCATTTTACAAGATCTTAGTGTAATTAGAAATCACACACAATGCCATATCAGATTCAAAATATGCTAGTTAGACGCTATTCTACCCTCACTACCAAATTATGCATTTAATGCTACCAACATCGCCTATAGCTTAATTAGACGAATGTACTGCAATATTATATCGGGCATGGCCTTTATAATAGTCGGACAAAACACACTTGTTTCTAAGAACATGTTGTTTTCATTTAGTTTACTGATATTCTTTGAAGCCGGGTTATTATTTCATTAATTACCTGTATATTAGACGCTAAATGCGGGACTTTTATTTTG
Organism: Pagrus major; assembly: GCF_040436345.1. Classification (NCBI taxonomy): domain Eukaryota; kingdom Metazoa; phylum Chordata; class Actinopteri; order Spariformes; family Sparidae; genus Pagrus; species Pagrus major. Next base: position 1,660,544 of record NC_133218.1, on the reverse strand, counting down.
AAAGCGTCTCGCTGTGAACCGAAAACATCCGGGGTTCTTGTGGATAGTGTGTGTCTGCGTGTTGGAAGTGTGCCTGCACGGTGTTTGCTGAAAGTGTCATGTCGCTTCGTGATAAGTTTAATGTTTAGTTCAGATCGCGGTAACTTTTATGGTTTTGTACAGTTTGATATAGCTTGTTTTAGCTAGCGGGAACGCTAATTAGCATTAGCTCAGCTATCCTGTTGGGTCAGAAGAACGGAGATGAGGCTGGTCGTTTCATTTCTATGTTTATTAATATAAAGAAACACAGTTTGTGTGGTTTGTATTGGCTTTAATATATAAAGTTAAAGGTTCATATTTAATACAAATGTACTGATTAAAAGTTGTACTTTAAGTTAAAAATAATACATACAGCTCTCTAATAGAGGTTGTCATTTAAGTTAAAGCAGATTAAATTGTGATTTTTCCGTGAATGTAACAGTGATTGAAGCAGCTAAATACAAAAATACATTTTTATTTTGAGTGAATTTATGATGCAAAAAGGGCATGAAGGAAGATAATTACCTTTATTTTTTATACTTTTTTCGTAGCTCACGGAGTGTTCAAGTGTACAAGGTTCCTGCAATAAACACTTTGGACCATCAGTTAGAGAGTATGACCATCATTCAGTCAGGGATGCTACACTGGTTAGCTGTTCAGTGAACGTCACTGAGAGGTCAGTTATTTGACTGACATCTGTTCCTAAATTTAGGAGATAACGTTTTTCTGAAAGCTTCGATAGCTCAGCAAACCTCCAGAGAAGGACTTCCAGAGAGCGACCATCAGCTCCTCATGAGCAGCGTGTGTTTGAGCTGGAGCTCGGCTACAAACAGCTGTGGAGGCCCCCGTGTGAAGAGAGGGCCACAGTGACGCATCGTGAGCACTGGAGGCCGTCCACAAGGGTCAGAAAAGTGACCCTCTAAGAAAGTCTAATAAGGGTCTAACAGTGAGAAGGACCACTTTATTTTACAGTACAGTTCTGCTGTAATGTGCCACAAATTATCCTCTAATAAAGTCTAATAAGACTGTAATAAGTGTCTAACAGTGGGAAATAAAGATGCAATGTCCGGGCAGCTTCAGTAGCTGGTCTAATGTTACTGGGGTTGGATAGTGACATGGCTTTAAATGGTCTGATGTCTTAACTATGGGAGTAGAGGGTCAAGGAAGCCACCTACAAACTCCACAAGACTCCGGAGAACATCCAGGTTACCAGGGACGTGTGTAGTAGTGACCAGATGTGAACCGATGTGGTTTGACTTTAGTTAAGGTACCGTTTTCTTCTAATGATCTATAAATGACTCTGTAAGAAAGTGAAACTATGTTAACTAAAGCTCAAATAAATGTATTTTCCTCTGAACTCTGTGTGTTTTGTCCGAATAGCCTATTATAAAGGCCATGCCCGATATGGCAGTACATTCGTCTAATTAAGCTATAGGCGATGTTGGTAGCATTAAATGCATAATTTGGTAGTGAGGGTAGAATAGCGTCTAACTAGCATATTTTGGATCTGATATGGCATTGTGTGTGATTTCTTATTAGACTAAGATCTTGCAAAATGGTGTCATAGTGTATTAGGATCTCCGATTTGGTTTGTTATTACAGTATAATTTGGTATAATAGTGTCTCAGTATAGTAGACTATATTTTAAGTAATAAGACTTTATATGCGGTTTGTGATTACAGCATAATTTGGGTAGGCTATATGGTGTCTAATAACAGTTTAACTTTTCTTGTTTACTGTCTAATTAATGGCTTGTTACGTCTTATTAGCGTATTGTTTTTGTCCAATTTGATGCAAAGTGCGGCTTGTTACGTCTTATTAGCATATTGTTTTTGTCTCATTTGATACAAAGTACGGCCTGTTACGTCTTACTAATGTACTGTAAAATAAAGTGCGACCGGAAACTGCACAATCCTATGCAGTATACACTGCACGTAGAGTCCCCATTCCCCTCCTGAGTGCAGTGAAAGAGGAGTTGGACCGGATGGAAGCTAACGATATCATTGAGACTGTGACGGAACCAACAGATGGTGCCTGTTCCAAAAAAGTCTGGTAAGGCACGCATCTGTGTTGACCTGCAGAAACTAAACAAAGCTGTCAAGAGAGAGAGATTTATCCTGCCGACATCAGAAGAGGTGATAGCCAAGCTGGGTGGCTCCGCAGTTTTCTCATCATTGGATGCAGCCTCAGGGTTCTGGCAGATCCCGCTGGACAAAGACAACCAGAGATTGACCACCTTTATCACACCGTTTGGAAGATATTGCTTTAAACGTCTTCCTTTTGGCATTACCAGTGCACCCGAAATCTTCCAAAGAAAGATGGTTGAGACATTGGAAGGAACGCAGGGACTTGCAGTCTACATGGACGACATCATTGTCCACAGCAGAGACATGAGAGAGCATGACGAGCGGCTGCTGAATGTTATGGAGCAGCTGAAGGCTATGGGCCTGAAACTGAACACAGAGAAGTATGTGCTGAGGTACACTTTTTGGGCTACGTGATTAGCAAAGGGTCCGGACCCAGCAAAAGTGTCTGCGATCAACGAGCTCAAACCACCTGAGAACGTCCAAGAGCTAAAGAGAGCACTCTGCATGGTAAATTACCTGGGTAAATATGTGCCAAGCCTAGCCACAGTAGGCCACTTTAGGAACTGCTAAAGTTGAAATCAGCATGGACATGAGGTCCAGCACAGGAGGCGGCTTTTACACAAATAAAAGAGCTCCTCACAACATCACCCACCCTGGTGTATTTTGATGTGCACAAAATGAATCTGCCAGCGCAAGCAGCTACGGGATAGGCGGCGTCCTGTTGCAACTCCATGGTGAGGACCGGAGACCGATGGCATACTGTTCCAGGCGACTGAGTGATGCTGAAACAAGGTACGCTCAGATAGAAAAGGAGTGCCTGGCAAGTGTGTGGGTATGTGAGAGGTTTGAGAAATACCTCTACAGCCTAACAGCATTCAAACTGATCACAGATCACAAACCACTCATTCCACTGATGAACTCGACAATGTGCCAATTCGCTGCCAGAGACTTCTCATGCAATTGATAATATTCAAACTGGTGGCTGAGTACTCACAGGGGAAGACACTGGTTGTGGTGGATGCACTTTGCAGGAGCCCGCAGAGTGGCATGGTGCACAACAGAGACAGCCCCTCAGACGTGGAGTGCTACGTTTAAGCTGTGATGAGCAGCATGCCAGTGTCACCAAAGAAGATGAACAGCATCCAAGCAGAGACAGAAGCTGATGAGCAGCTCCAAGAGGTGATCAGGTACATACAAGGGGGGTGGCCTGAACACATTGCGAACACACACACTAGTGTTAGGGAGTACTTTTCCATGAGAAATGAACTGTCGGAGTTACATTGTTATTTACATGCTGCATTAAATGTTGAATGTTATGGATAAGAGTAGTATCTAAAAAGGGGAGATGTCAAGGATGTGTTTTACGACACTTACTAATGTAAGGTGTTTTGGCGCCTGCCGTAAAGTTTGTAACGTGCATTGATAATAAAAGTTGGTGTCTGTTTCAAAGACTGAACACTCGCTCGTCATTCCTCCACACAGTAAACACTGTTTATTACAAGGTGGAGCAGGTGAACAGTTTTAGGTTCCTTGGTTACCATCACAGAGAACCATCTTGATCTTAAAATCCAGAGCCAGATTCTGGTCAACTTTTACAGAGGAGCAATAGAAAACATCCTGACTGGAAACATCGCAAACTGGCATGGTTCATCACAGCCAGTCTCCAAAATGTACATTGCTAATTTTAGTTATTGCTTAAATTAGATGTTTCGGAGTGTAACACACTGAAAGGCACAAGTGGAAAGATATTGCTGGAAAGTTTGTATTAACAGTGTAGGTGTTGATGTTCTGTCCTCCTGCACTGCAATTCAGGCCAAAGACTGCTTTTTTCCCTCCCAGCTGAACCTATGTCAATAATTTTAGTCTCTGTGACAGGGGGAATGTTTTGTGATCACAAGGGCATCTGTGATGTATAATTTAGTGTGTGTACGTGTACGTACAGATGATGGATGATGAGAGGAGGGATAAGAGGAAGAGAGCTACTTCTGCAGCATTATGAATTAAATAGCTTCTTGGCTGCTGAGCAATATCTTCTTACTGGCACTGACTCACATTTCTCTCTCTCTCTCTCTCTCTATCACACACTCACTGCGTTGTTTTTTCTTCCCATTTTTCTGTCATGTCTTGACATGGGCACACTGTCAAAATGTCAAAGGGTCTTTGTTTTCGAATGATTACAAAGTTACCATTAAAGATATCTAGCATAACAGAAAACTAGCTAAATACTGTTTTTAATTATTTGACATTTCAGAAAGACAGAATAGATACCCTGTATGAGAAACACATTGCAAGATAAAATTGAATGAAGAGAAGCTCTAGAGATGGGGCCTGAAGTACTTAAGCTCCAGTTTTTCACAAAAGGATTGGTACATGGTACGCTTCTTTTTTTAAAAACATTTAAATCAAAGATGAATGTAATAATTATTATTAGGAATTAGAATTAATGAGATGACTCCGACTGGACTTTTCAGGGTGATGTTTTCTACATCACGTGTCACTGTGACACTGGCTCCAAACTACTGTTCAGTTGCTAGACAGAAAAAAAGGTAAACACAGAGAAACTTCCCTCCCTTGTGTACGCTTATTAATTGTCCACAAATGTCTGCCAGTACATTGAGGGGGAGTTGTGCTGATCAGTGATCACTCTGTCTTATTTAGGCCTGACCAGTGCAGGTGTGTTGAACATCCACGACAGAGGATTTAAATGTCGTGCAGTGCTTTCCACAAGCGCCAGCTGTTGGCCGAATAGCTGACTACGTAATTAAGTCCAGCCGGCTACTTTTAGGCTGTATTCAATCAACAGTGATCCCACTAAAATACTTTCACTTACAAGTTGTGATTACTGGGGTGTGCATTGAAGCCTTCGCTTTAGAACAATGCAAGCATGATGATAGAGAAAAGTTATGTGCCTGTCCCGCCACCACATGGTCTCAATGTGTGTGTCTATGTGTGGGCGCTCAGCTGAGAGGTTGTGTCCTGAGCAGGACCTGTCTTCAGTGTTTGACAAATATGAGCAGTTCATGACAAAACACAATTACACAGGCGGGACATCCTCAATAGATGAGCTACTTCAGAAAGCGTTGGTGGCAGCAACTTGATGAGTGTGTAGTAAGCATTAATAAGTGGTGCATTTTCCCTTATACACCTCACAGAGGTTTGGGCTCAGTTAATTAATTAATACATTTTGTTTACATTGCACTTTTTACAGCAGAGCCATCTCTAAGACGCAGCACAAACACTTACTTGCTCTCAAAGTAATATGCACGTCTCATATACATGCGTTCGTATATTACTGAATGTTTTCATAACGTTGTGCTGACAACATGATCGCTGGATAATGTTCAGGGACGTTTCTTTGAATGAATCAAATATACCGTACTGGTACATGAGGTTTTGTCAGGCATGTTCTTATGTTAACGAAAAATGGAAATCCATCAGCATTAGGTCTATATTTCAAAACATATGTTGTTGTAAATTATTTCTAGGAGAAAGGGCTTTCATGTGAGTTAAATGTAGGCTGTACCTCAGTCTCTCACTGAAATTTTACAGTTGAAATATATAGAATGCTTTTGTATATTTTGCTGGTGACCAGTTATGCAAACTGATGTCAGATGCCCCAAACCATGTTTAAAAAATCAAATATAATGGATATAATGGAACTTTGTGCAGAAATATATAGGGCTACTGTATCATCAACTATGGGCTAAATACTGTATGACTTACATGTTTTACTTATTTTACAGTTGTTTTTGGCAGAGGTTTTTTTTTATATATAAGTAATTTTAAACCAATACATAGGCTACATTAAGGCATTTGATTTAGAAACATTCTCCCCCTTAAACATTGCGTTTTTTATTTTCATTGAATAACAATAGTAAAAAACAATAGTAAAAAATACATTAACCTTCGTTATATGCCTTTAGAAATCGTACACTGAAGGTGTCAAAAAATGCATACTAAATAATAATAAGGTCCAGTGATTCTTGATTACTAAAGTTCTGATCAGTTCAGAATTGACTTTTTAAATATTAATAGATATTTACAGACTGTGGGCTAAATTGCACAAGACGCCTGAACTACTTTACAATAATTCATTATGTTTACAATCAAGAAGGTAAACTCATTAAAATATGAAATATAGCAGCATTAGGATGTGCCAGAAGCCACAAAATATGGGCTTTTATGGCCAAAATTGTGCCAGAAGCCAAAATATTTCCCACTGGCTGGCTACTCCACATACTTGTGGAGAGCCCTGTTGTGTTATGTGTTGGGTGTTTAGTAGGTTTCAATAATCTTAAGGTCTGTTCCAGCTTATCTAAAAGTGCATCTGTCAGGCCGGGACTCAAAACAGGACTCAAAAGCTGAGGTGTCAGTGAGCAGATTTTATTGGAGTTACAAAAAGGCTCTCGATAGAGTGATCCCAAATAAAAAGGGCTGTGAAAGCTATCCTTAATGAATCTCCCCGAAGGGAGAACTTGGCTAAAACAAAAGTAAACCAAAATCACTCCTAAGGAGGAAACTCTCTATATACAGGTTATCAAATTTATCAAAATCAAAATCATTCCTAAGGAGGAAAATCAAAGGCTTCAAAACATAAACTTATCTACTACTAGAAATAAAACGGTAAAGAAACAAAGGCTCTCCTAAATGGTGGAGGCTGTTCAACACTATACTCACTATAACAAGGAACTGAAAATCTCTCCCAAGGGAGGCTGACAAAAAAAAGACTAAACTAATAACTATGAAACAAAAGGCTAGACTAAGAAAGTTAACAGAAAATCACTCTTTCGAGGCAGGCAAAAACTTACGAAACACACTATGGCTTTGATCAAGACTTTGGATTTGGCTTTGGTGGTCAGACATGAGACGAGACACTTTGGCACAGGACAAAGGGAGACGCAGACTATTAAACACATGAGGGTAATGGGGAACAGGTGGACACAATCAGGAATCAGGGATGACGGGCAGGTGACACAAGAGGAAAGGCAAGTGACCTGAAACGAGAGGAGAGTTAGATTTTTTCAAAATAAAACAGGAAATGACAAGACAATAACCCAAGACAAGACAACCTCACCGCGGTGTGACAGCATCAGCTGACTGTTGACTGAGCAGTTTCTTCTTAATCAAAATGTAAGCTAATGGTAATTGTAATCATTAAGATTAGGAATTAGAATGTGCTTCAAGCCTTCAGATGTTAAACAATGCCTGAAAACCAGTTTATCCCTCTACATGAAACTTTGCTAATTTTCAACCAGATTTGTGTCATTTCTGGTGTTTCCCAAAGATTGAGAATTTGCATGTGGTGGTGGTGAGTGGTGCAGTGTGTTACGCAGGGTTTACATTTGCCGGTATTACATGTTGTTGTCCAGCTGATGTAATTATCAACGGCCAAAATGTCCAGTGGGGAATATGCCGAATAAACAAATCATTAACAGCATATTAAATAATCTCTTTAGATGTTGCCAAGACAACTAAAATATAAACGTATAGTATGCAAAAGTTTTGTTTGCTCTGCTGTTAAAACATTGAGATATTCACTAAGTGTTTAGTCAGCATTTTTTCCCCTCTCACTGCAGAAGCACCCCTTAATTGCAGCGCTTCATCCCTGGTCCTAAAGCACTTTGCCTGAATGGACATGGGCACTAAGCAAGTCATGAAAATTCAAAAGCTGGATACCACAGCAACAGCTCTGTGCGGCAGGCAATAGTGGTGCATGGGTCAGGATCTTTTAGTAACCATACCCAACCAGCCCGTTGTGAGAGCCAATCCACACCACCCTACCCGTAAAAATATGTATGGGTATAATGGAACTTTGTGCAGAAATATATAGGGCTGCTGTATTATCAACTATAGGCTAAATACTGTATGATTTACATGTTTTACTTATTTTACAGTTGTTTTTGGCAGAGGTTTTTTTTATATATAAGGTAATTTTAAACCAATACATAGGCTACATTAAGGCATGTGATTTAGAAACATTCTCCCCTTAAACAGGTCGATGTTGTGGCCCTTTGCCACAGACCAAATGGACCTCCCCTCTCAGAGCCGGCCCATGGCATAGGCTGTATAGGCGAATGCTAAGGGCGCCGTCATCCACGGGGGGCGCCGCAAACGGGGGGAGAAAAAAAAAATTACAATTTTTTACCAGTGCTATTACTACTATTATTTTGAAATATTATATAAGCCCACAGCAACATAACTTCATAGCAAAGCCTATTAAATAATGGAGAGGCCTTTTTTCTGGGTTCCTGGCTGGCTCATTGCACTGTACCTGCCCTCTGTGAGGGTGGGGGGCGGGGTCGAGAGGCGAGTTGCCTGAATCTGACCGGGCCATGACCCCAAGACCAAGAGAGAGATTTATTGATACTGTAGCGGAACCACAATGTCCAAAAGACTGAAACCATCCGGCACCCAGGGAAGGAAAAGAAGGAAAGAAGAGGAAGAAAAATGTGAAAAAGAAAGAGGTACAGTAACGTCAATGTGATGAAGTGAATGAAATGAATAGTTTAATGCATCGTAGTTACCGTTGTTGGAGCAGAGTGTTAACTTGCTAGCTTACTTTGGACGAAAGTAGCATTGTTTAATAATCAGTAAATAGCTGAGTCGACGTAAGTTAATGTTACTCCACCTTAAATTCATCAGGGACATTTGGAAAGTTAACGTTAGGCCTGTTCAGGTGCTATTTTAACCTGTTGGCTGTGTTTTCCTGCTTGTATGTCAGTTAAAATGCTATTAGTTTTCCATCCCCTTTATAAGTAATAGGGCAGTTGTAAGCCTTTGGTTTATTGTGTCACAGTTTATATTTGTTAAAGTTTACATCAGTGTTAAAGTGCAGTTAAAGTGTATTACTGTTAATACACCATACCTTAGCTTTCCCATATCATTCATAGGCTACATATATATATATATATATATATATATATATATATATAAATTTCACTGCTTTTTGCACTCTAGTTAGACTGAATTGCATTGCAATGACGATAAAGTTGAATGAATCTCATCGTATTTTCATTATTAGTCTGTATTAGTCGTATGTATAGCACACACCAAGCATCTGTTTTTTTATTGAAATGTAACATCCAGTGGTCACATATACTTATCTTCTCTCTTCAGATGCACTTTTCAAATATTTCACCACCACCCCCAGTGACACAGCATCAGGTGTTCCTGTCCCCTCTACCTCAGCACAGCAGAGTGACAATATTCTTTAATATGTTTGTGCAATGCCTTATTTATATTGTATTTTTAATTTATCACTTGTTTCTTTCTTCAGTTTTTATGTGATTTGATATTTTTGACTTAAAAGAAATACAATCTTGAATTCATATAGTACATGCAGTTTCTGTGTGAATGTATGAAAATTGATTGTGAAATTGACTGTGATGCAAGGGGGCGCCAGCTAAAATCTTGCCTAGGGCACCAAATTGGTCAGGGCCGGCACTGTCCCCTCTGACACTTGCCTTGTTGCTCTCTTTAGATCATCCAAGGAAGCTGAGGCCCTATTTGTCTTTCTTCGGTACGTCCTTGCCATCTTTATCTAATCTAAAATATCAGAAAATAATACTTAAATACAGTGTTACGCCCCTGGTCTAGGGGAACCAGAGACATGACATGAAGTGCTTCTCCCCCATTCTTCCCACTCCCAAGAAGGCCAGTGTCACAGGTTATTTATGTTTAAGGTAGCATTTTTATTCTGCTTCAGAGGGAGACAAAGCCAACACAGCAAACAAAAGAGTCTATCTCCCTACCTTCCTAACACAAATCAAAAATAGTAACAAAAAGACAAATTCTTACCTAACTCCTAAAGAAGGAAAAACAGGAGAAAAAGGGTTAAAGAAAAGGCTTCTCCCTCCTACTGGGCTACCACACACAGCTTTCTATGTACAACATTATCAACAATCAGATTGTAGAATTATACTGGATTTCACAAACAAAACTACTAGGCAAGCTAGACACCAGTCCAAGTTGGATGTGGGCGAATAGGTGGAGAGGGAAGACTGCAGTCAGTCGGTGCTTCAAAAAGGCTCCTCTCCTGCCTCTGACCAATCCTGGGTCGGCAATCAGCTGGATCTAGCCAATCAGCAGGTCCAACCTGCTATCAATCACACACACACACACACACACACACACACTCAGAGGAGACTGCTCACACCTTAGGAGGAGGAGGGACATATCAGCATACACAATATACACAAAATAATGACCCAGGGTCATAACAACAGATTACACTATATATATAGGTTTAGCTGAATTAAACCTTTGGGGGTAAATTGAGCCACTGACTCAACTTGCCCCCACCCCAGTAGCTCATTTTACCCCACAACCTCCATTTTGTCAAAACTGTTTCACACAGTAACTCAGGTCAACAAATATGCTAAGTTTATGACATAACATATCAGAACATAGCTGTTATGATTCAGATACAAGACTCATAACTTTAAAGAAATGGTTCATTTACTTTGAATGACAAAAATCTTTTTTTTTGCTCTTTTTTTGAGGGGACTGCAGAAGAGGGCGACATTTTTGCTGGGGAAACTACAGGCCACAGTATTACCACTGCCACTAAGCACTGGAGGAAATGCCAGAAAGTTCTCCCTTCTGAGGAGAGGCTGTCACGTGATGTGTGAGTAGGAGCACTTGACATATTAGACTATTTACAAAGTTATTTTAAAAGTTCTGTCATCACGTTAATAGCATCTTCATACACACAGACAGTGTACTGCTTAGACGCACACTCTTAAGGCATTTATTATATACATGCTCACAATGCACAGCAGACTTTTTCATGGTAATGAAAGGGATACCTACCTTTGCTACTTTAGCCCCAGATACTGTATCAGTGCCCAACCCTGGTCCACAGTTCCAGAAATTAACCTACTTCAAAGCACTTCAAGGACACGGCCAGCTGAGCTGAAAGCACGTTCATGCATGCACTTGTTACTGGATTGCACAGCATCGCTCATGCCCGCATGGCGATCTCTCCAAAGGACTAACCCTGACTCCAAAAGTTGAGTCTGTTTCAACTGTGTCACAGCAGCCGGCTGCGTTTTTTGTTTTGTTATTTGGAACCCCTGTGGCCAGTACTGCCGCAGTGAAAACACACTTTCCTCATTAAAATGAATGGGAAGACCAAGGTAAACGAACTGCAGCCTTTTTATTTTAAAAAGTAAAGGACATCAATTAATTAATTAATTAATTGGAAAGCATGCATGCTTGTATGTGGGTAATAAAATAAGGGGGTGTGCTCTGCTGCGTTATTAACGTTTTAAGTCCAGGCATCCATTGTTGTACAAGACGCTGAACAGAATCAGTTTTTTGAGGTGAAACACAATGAGCAGAGTTATTTTCTTCAACACAGAGTTTGTTTAACCTGTTGAATGCTGCAATGTGTGTGTGTGTGTGTGTGTGTGTGTGTGTGTGTGTGTGTGTGTGTTGTTAGCCTGTTAGCGGTTGTCAGCTGGTCTTGTTTGTTACTGCTGACCGCTGCTCCACTCTGTTAACGTTATGTTGTAATGTCTTGTTACGGAATAAAAAGTCATCACAGATATGTGGCCTGCTTAATGTTTGTCTTGCAAAGGTAATTATCCAGCCATAAAATAAAAGTAACATTTGCAACCACTGCACTTTTTGCAGATGAAGTTAAAGATAACTCTAGCTTGTTAATTGTCCGGGTGTTGCACTACTGTCGTGTCTTGACTTCTTATTCTTTGTTTGTTCAAAAATGGTTTTCAGAGTTTCAAAAAGTCACCAATAAACAAGGAAATAATCTCCAGGAGTCCTCAAAAGCTGAGTGCAGTAATGTTTAATTGTCAACAATTAAAACATGAGATCTCACAGACAAAAGCCCATGAAAAAAGACCCAAATTCTCAATTCGCTGCAACTTCGCGGCCTTGACCCATCTGTGAACGCTCCTCCACTGTGCTGCGGCTGTGAGCCATTTTTTTTAACTCTAAGTCTCCTCCTTGATATGTTCCAATGCCCTTCTGACTGCATTTCTTGTAAAATAGTAACAGTGCTTTAAAAGTAATAAAAGTGTTGTATACAGCATTTGATTACAGGATCATTTTCTTGTATCTTTGGTTACATTTTCACTTGTGGATTATTCAACTGATGAGTGCACATTCAATCGCCTGATGCAGAATAATACATATTTCAACCATCCATTTTAACTTCTTCACACTTGATTCTTCTTTTTAACAACACAGTAATTATTACCAGTTGTCATTTACCACCAATTACTTACTTATGGTTATATGGTTATATTATACCACATTTCCCCCCTTTGTGACTTGTAGTCACATCAACGCTCATCCCCAATGCGATGGTTTGTTAACTATGCTCTGTTGACAATGCTAGAATTTGTTCATCATCATTTACTCTCATTAATTGTGCCACTGTTAGGTCCGGTTCAGGTGGGCCGACAAGGTTAGGTTCGTTGGATCAATATGGGTGCTCCACCTGTTCAGTCCATCTTTGATCTTCCTCTTGGGTTAGTTCTCCTTGCACATGCGGGATACCTCTGGACTTATGAACTCTGTGAGAAGGCGCTCTTCTTCGCTGGCTGATTGGGGTTCCATAATGGCTTTTATGGTGGGACAGACTGGCGGGGGTGTTGCCTCGTGGGGAGGTTGTGGATACTCTTCATCCCACATTCGGGGTCTCTCTGTCAGAGTCACATTTGCCAGCTTGCGGTCTCTCTCCGTAATCAGGTGGTTATCCTGAACGGGCTGGCACTGTCTCTCGATCACATAGGCTGGCCAGGATGGTGCATTCGTCGGGGTGAACTCAGCCATGGTTCGGTCCACTGGGGCGTCGGTGTTGGGGATACCATAGGGTCCGTTGATCCGGGGTCTCCAAACCGGTGGGCGTATGGGTGTTGCTTGCCAGTTGATCGCCACTCCTATGGTACTCCTATGGATTCCTGATTCCAGGGTTTAGATAGATTCCATCACCCCTGCTTCATGGTCTGCCTACCAGACTTCTTTTCATTCTATCTGTGCCATTTCTGTTAGTGCTGTTAGGTGGTGATGGACTCAATACAGTTATTTGACCTGTTACCATGACAGGGGCACAAATCCCTGTCCAATTTACTGGTAAGGATAACTTTATCTGAGGGCTATCATTGCACAGCCAGAATACATCTGCCAGTGGTTTTGCGCCATATCTTAAGTGGATTTCCCTCGTATTCCAAGACTTTACATTGCATTATGGCCTTCTCAGTGGTACTAAATAAGATCTTGGGCTGGATTCGGGATAGGGAGGACAACAGCTGATGGTTGTATGGGGGATTTTCTAGTAGCTTGTATTCTGCTCGTACTCCACTTTTCCTGGTACCTCTAGCTATCATTGTCCCTAATGCAGTATATCTGGTGGGTTGTCGATTTTCGAATAGGGAGCTGGATAGAGACTTTATTTGTCATTGTACAAAATACAACGAAATAATACATAATACAAAATACATAAATAAAAGTAGATAAAATAGATAATATACCCTAAAATACAATAAATAATGCTTTCATTCATCATCCATTTGTCCTCACTCATACTCTCATTAATGCCAGCTTATTTACCATGCATACCTTGCCAGCGTATGCAAATCATATGTTCCATGAAGGTAAAGTGCATTGTGTGATAATAAATTATTGCATATTAGTGTTGACGTGTGTTTGGGGTGTGTGTTTTTAGTTCTGAGTTCAGTATGGTGATGGCTTTGGGGTAGCTCCACTCATACTGAGTTCCGTTTGGTGCCATAAAACTCATTATTGGTTCCTGCTCGTCAAATGTTAGTTCTTGTTCGTCAGATATGTTTTGCTTGACGGATGAATTCTGATTGTTAAGTTTAAACCAAGTATCGTGAGAGCACCGATCACTGCTCTTTAAGGTTCTGCCATTTCTCGAGCCACTCTTGCTCCTCTTGGTATACAGAAGGGATATACCAGATCATCTGCTTTCTCGGTGAGTGGTGGTACCCATGACTCGAATCTATTGTCTAATCATTTAGGGCAGACTGTTAGTTGTTGCAAGCTGGAGTTGTTCGGCTCTTTTTCTCAGCTGGCCATTGCTATTACACAATATGCAAAGCAAGTTGCCTCATTTCTACAAGCCTCTGCCTCTATCCCTGGGATTGGTAAGATTTTAAGTAATCTTTTTGAGTTAAAGCATGCAACGCAGGATTGTTCACTTGTCTGGCTGAGAATTTCATCCACCGATGAAACATATTATTCTCCCACCCTACTACTTTATGTCGTTTGGTTTGGTGTATTGTGCGTTGGATTTTGTTTGGATTTTAATCAGTTTTCTGGCTTCTGTTTTTGTCATGATTTTGTTTTGTCTTAGGTCAGTGCATAGTTGAGTAGTACACATCATTACCACTACTGTCATTCCCTCTATATTACATTGTTCATGGATTGGGTTGCCTACAGCTTTAATGTTAATCTGTGATTAGTGCTTGGTCATGTGTTGCTGATTTCACGTACGTGAAATCTATTATTTTATCAGTTGGTACGTTCTTCTGTTCTGCAGCTAACAGCCCTTTTGCTAGTGCACATTCTGTAAATTGTTCCTGTTTTGTTTTTGGCATTGATTCTATACCTAAATTGATCAGACATGTGCACATTACTATCCACCGCATCACCCTAATTGCCCTTATCACTCATTTACTTATTTTTTCCCCTTCTAATCATCACTTCTCTCAATCAGTCTCTGTGATCACCTTGCTGCGTGTGGGGAGGCGTCGCCTTCCCCTTGACTCTCTTCCTGCGGTGCTGGGGGCTGTCTATCTTCCAGTTGGGCGGCGTCGCCGTCCCTTTCTGGTTCACGTTGTACTCTTGTTGTCTTGCTTGGATCTCTGGCTCGGCAGCAATGGTTTAAATGGAACCAAACTCCCTTACCTTCAACTTTGATAGTGGTTGGGGTAGCTAGAGTGACTTTGAAAGGACCTTCTCATCTGGGTTGGTCCCACTTTCGTTTGAACACCTTTACGTAGACCCAGTCACCTGGTTTGATTCTCTGCTGTGCGTCTGGGATGTCTGCGTCTCTATCCTTGGTTGCACCTTTTACCTGTTGGAATATAACTGTGTGTATTTTGCGTTAGGTGTTGTAGGTAATTTGTTAGTTCTTTTTCATACTGTTCAAGCAATGGTCCGTCATAAGGACCTCTTAAATAGGGGACCGGCATTGGTCTCCCTGTCATCATTTCATGTGGTGTTAGATGTGTTAGTGCACAAACATCACATTCTGCTCTCTGTCTACTGTACTTGCCAAAAGTCATGAGCACTGTGCCACAAGCCTTTCTGTGGTCCATCCTGAGTGATTTTGATAGCACCTCTTTTAAGCCACACTGTTTGTTCATATATGCCTGCTTTGTCCTGGGCTGTTATTAAAGATACTAAAGTGGTGAGAGGTTTACAGTCTTCAGCTACCAGCAGTGGTCCTATACCAGTGCTGTTTGCAGCTTGTTTGGCAGCCTCATCTGCTTGATTGTTACCTTTGACTATTAGGGAATTTACCTTTTGGTGTGCTGCGTTCTTGATAATAGCTAGTGCAGTTGGAAGATGAATGGCTTCCAACAGTGCTGTGATGGCTTCCCTATGTGTCGCCCGTGTGCCATCTGCTCTACGAAAACCTCTTTGTTTCCAAATATTGTTGTGCACGTGTCAGACTGAGTATGCATACTGCAAGTCTGTGTACACATTTAGACGCTTACCTTCCGCCAGTTTACATGCTGCAGTTAAAGCTTCAATTTCTGCAAGCTGTGCCGAGCATAGCTGGGCGAGTTTGATCATTTGCACTGTTGTAAAAGTATCGTCTGGCAATAGCTGTACAATTGCATAACTGCCGTGTTACCTGTTGCATCTTTAAAGCAGGTACCATCTACAAATAGAGTCAGATCTGCTGTTATTGGCTGATTATGCATATCTTCACGTGGCTTCAGAAACACATCTGTGGCTTCAAGACAGTCGTGTGGTGATCCATCTACAGGTGTCACCATCCGCGTTGCCGGGTTAGCAATGTTGCAACGCTGGATTTTCAGTTCTGGTGCTGAGTGCACAACTTCATAATCTGTTTTCGTAGCCTGTGTAAGTACAAACCTGTGACTAGTGAGGAGGGCATGTATTTGATGGGACATTTGCAGGATAGTTGAGTGTCCCATAGTTACTGTTGAGGTTTTCTGAAAAGCAAAAACTGCTGCTGCAAGTCCCTGGTGGCAGGGAGGCAGACCGGCCTCAATATTGTCTAATTTAGTGCTGTAGTATGCCAGCGGTTGCTTACCAGTTGGAGTCTCCTGCATCAACACTGCACAGGCACAACTAGCCCTTTCTGCAACATATGAATGAAATAGTTAAGCATAGTCACGGTTTCCCAGTGCTGGAGCGGACCTGCATGTCTGTTTTTAGGGTTTGAAAGGCCCCTTCAGCTTCCGCTGTCCACTGTAATTCAGTGGAGGATTTTGTTTGACCTGCAGCACGGGTTAGACCTCGTAAAGGGGCTGCTTTAATAGCATAATCGCAAATCCATGGCCAACTGTACCCCGCCATCCCCAGGAAAGACAACATTTGTCCAACTGTTTGTGGTTTAGGAGCTTTGATTATAGCCTCAACTTGTGAGGGAGCTATGCTCCTTTTGTTTCCCGTCAACAGTCTGCCTAAGTACTCAACTTCGGTTTGGCAGAACTGTAGTTTGGTTTTACTTACTTTGTGTCCCCCCCTTTGCTAATGCAGTCAACACTGCAATTGAGTCTTTTTCACTTTGTTCTTTGCTGAGACTACATATCAGGAGATCATCTACTTACTGAATGACTATTTTTGCTACATCTAGGTGTTGTAAATCATTGGCTAGCACTTTGTTAAAAATGGAGGGGCTGTCTACATAGCCTTGTGGTAGCCGTGTGTACGTGTATTGCTGACCTTGGTGAGTAAATGCAAACAGATATCGTAAGTCTGTATGCAACGGTACACTGAAAAATGCAGAACACAAATCAATCACTGTGTACCATTGAGCTGATGGTGGGATGTTTGATAATAGCGTATGGGGGTCTGGGACAATGGGTGCTTCAATATCCACAATAGCGTTGATAGCTCGCAGATCATGTACCAATCGATAATCCTCTGAGTGTGGTTTTCTAATTGTAAAGATTGACGTGTTGCAGGGACTACGAGTTTTGATAAGTACACCTGCCTTTATCAGACCTTCAATTGTTGGCCTGATGCCATCTATAGCTTGTTGTCTAAGAGGATATCGTCTCTGATATGGCAACACTATCCCACTTTTTAGCTCAATCTGGACAGGTTGTGCTGATTTCACTAGGCCTACATCTGTTTTATGTTGTGACCATATTTCCTGTGGTATTTGTTTGAATTGATGCCATCATCTGTGTGGGTGATCTGCTACTCACTGATACCCTTTCTGCTCTCCCTTCATCACATGCCCTCAATGATATTCTCATATATTGTTTGTTAGCGGTGGTGTAAACGTCCTTATTTTGTGTTGGCAGCCATTGCTGCATCTGTAATGCTGACTTTATCATGCGTCCAAGGTCATGTGATCCATGGTCGCTGCTATCATGAGAGTGGCATGTGGGGCGGAGCCTGGGACCTGGAACCATGGTTGCAGTTCAGTTGGAAGGGTCACTGCCGCCACTGCTCCTTGCGGTCCTATGTACATGTTCAGGCTGACCATATAGAATGGCTTTTCTTTTTTTTTTGATCAGTTGCAGAGGGCCATTGGATCCAATATACAGCCGGTTGGACTTGGGTGACAGGTTCTCTTATTACTTGTACCGCCATCAACCTGTGAGTGGGGTCGTTGGAGAAATCCACTCGCAGCCTGTCCTGTGTGCATATGATGTTGGCTTTTAGTGGGCATAGAATGTCTCTTCCTTCGAGCTATTTGCCCACCTGTGTCTTTGCTTCTTTGTCTCCCTCTGGTGCTGGCTTTGCTTTTCCTGATATTCTGCTGCCAGTGCATATGCTAGAGCCATCTTTTTCTTCACCTTCCATTCTGCTCTGGGCTCCCTGGACTGGGAATTGTCCTGTCGGAGCTTCAGTTGTGTACACCCTTCAATTGTGTTCGGTGCGTATGTGTGGCAGTGGGTGTGGCTTGTTGATTTTGGTTATCCACATGGCCCTTGTTGCTCTGCAGTGCTGCCATTTGTTTGATGTTAAACATGTTTTTCTGCAGCCTGTCTGAACCGTCGCAGCCCTTCTCTTTCCCTGGCTCATTTTCCCGCTCTTATACTGCTTGTGTCTTCAGCTTTGTAGTGTTTGATGTTTGCTTCTACCTCGTTACAACAAGCTGCTTCAAATGTTCCTTCCACTGGCCACGGTAATTTTCCTGATGTCCATTTATGCCATTTTTTCATGCAGAGTCTAATCTGCTTTTCGTAATCTGGCTGCATTCTTACTACCAATGCCAGTGGAGTTAACACCCCCCTTCCCTTTTACCATTTTAGCCCCCATCTGTCCCTGTCCTGCTTCTCCCTTTTCTCTAGAAATCTCTGGATAGATTTCCTCTTTTGTTCTTATCCACGCCACTATTTTACTAACTGTTACCCCTGGTTTAAGTCTTTTTAAAAAAAATGTATTTATTTTTTCTGAGTGGGTTTATACTTTCAATCTTCAGCCAACTGTCTTCTGCGATTTCTTTGATAATGCTACCAAATTTGCCTGTTTCCCACTCTACTTTCCTGGAAGACAACAGTAATGTCCAGCCACAGATCTACCGCCCCTCTATTTCTCCCTGCAAGAGTTAACCCTTCAGGGATCCCTAGAATGGGATTTAATAGTAGCTTTAGCTGCTGGCCTGTTACAGAGCTGCTCCAGCACTGATGCTAATATGTGAGGGGTCCAAGTTTTTTAACACCTCAGTCCACAATACTGCAGGAAACTCTCTTACTTATTTGCGCTAAATTGACAACTTTGGTTAAATACTACAGCTTTTGACTGGTGTCTTGTTAGTTTGCCAATGCTCTATTCCCTCCTCATCAACATATGTCCGTTCAAGCCAAAAATTAGTTCAGGCACCTTGTGTTTCCCTCTGTGGTATAATGATCATCGGCTATAATTTCATCTTTACTGCTATCTCCTTCATCCATATGTATTTACACTTATACTTGCATTATGATCCACTTATTTTATTATCATATATTTTATTCTATTCTGTTTATAATTGTTATTTCGTTATTATATGTTTTGTTATATTCTTTTTACATTTATTGTTTTATTCTGCAGTTATTTCTTTCACAATATTAGTTTAGTACTTATATTTCAAACACAACGTACTTATATTTTAAACACACAACAAATATGCTAGCGATGTCAGAGTGCCTAGGACTTTTATTCTTCTGATTTTATCCTGTTCACATTTGTCCACAAATATATATATATATATATATATATATATATATATATATATATATATATTTTATTTTAATTTTGCTCTTACAATGATCTTTAATTTGTTCTGTCCCTACAACTCAATTTTGTGAATGCAGGTTTTTTATCTTGATACCTTATTAGCTCATACACTCTACACTTCTGGCCAGTCTCCCTTTTGCATGCAAATTCTCTCTATTCTGTCGCTATCCCTCAGCGATCTTAGTGCACTTTGGTCACACTGCCCGTGCAGACCCTGTTCCTCAGCTGGCTTCTTGCCACTGACTGAAGGTACAGGCGGTAGCCACAGTGCTTATTCTATTTCTCTCGAGTCACACTCTCGTGACATATCAAAGCCTACCGCCCGTGCAGACCCTGTTCCTCAGATGGCCTCTTGCCACTGACTGAAGGTACAGGCAGTAGCCACAGTGCTTATTCTATTTCTCTTTTTTTTTCAGTTACACTCTTACAAACATTACACAAAACACAACAACTGTGCCCGGTTTGCACTGATGTATTGTTATTGCTACATAGTTCAGGTACCTTCTGACACAACCTCTTTATCGGGTTCTTAATCTGAGATACACTTCCTCAACACTCAAGATTATAAAAACCTCAATCTTTTCAACTTAGTTTTCCCTCTTCACTCACTTTTTTTCCTTCTGTCTTAATCTGAGATACACTTCCTCAACACTCAGATTACCACTTACTTGGTAATACTGAGTTATAAACATAGACACAGTAACATACAGAACATACAATACATTGAGTGCACCCAGCTTTTCCTCCTTATGGAGATGTGTTTTTAGTTTGTTAATTTAATATCAGATTAGGTTCGGACGAGTGAGCCTTTATGGGGTTTTACCTTTAATAATAATAATAATAATAATAATAATAATACATTTAATTTATATAGCACCTTTCAGGGTACCCAAGGACGCTTAACAAAGTGGAACATACAAAACAAAGAACAGACAATAATAAACTTGAATCTGGAGGCCCTGTGCACACAGCGGGGGCGACGCAGGAGACCAAGAGATTCAATCCCAGCGATGGAGCCCGGGGCGAAGCGACAGCAGAGGTCAGAAGCTCCTCCGCTGAGCATCCGAAGATCACGCCAGCAGCGGCGGAGCAGCGACCATCCAGCATCGCCACGAGCCGGGGGAGACCACAGCAGCAAAGGAGGGCGACACAGGAGCCAGGCGGCAAACAATCCTGAGGCTGTGGTGGAGGGAGGACCAATTATTACCAGTTGTCATTTACCACCAATTACTTGCGGTTATATTATACCACACTACCCTTGCAGTTTAGTTCCACCTTTTTCTTCATTCTGTCAAGATCATGCTACTAACTAACATTCAGAAAATCATCTGACATCCGTGAACAGATTCTGAATCGTGGAAGATAAAAATTGCGATTCATGTGTGAATCATTTTTTTTACCCACCCCTACCACTTCCTAATCCATGTGTAGGAATAGGACGTCATAACCGTTGAATGTAAGAAATACTATCGGGCTACATAAATGATAATGTTAAAAATGTACATATAATTTTTTGTCAAAGCCCCAAGGAGCCGCCACAGAGGTGTAAAAAGAGTGCCAAGAGAAGAGCTATGTTATTAGTAGCCATTGAGCTCCTGCAATCTCTTCAAGGTCAAATTTATTTATATAGCACATTTAAAAACAACCAAAGTTGACCAAAGTGCTTCACAGCTTCAGGAATTCACAATACAAGTAGATACATCAAACAAGCAAACAAGCAGGGGACACAAAACAACAGTATGTGGAGGCAAGATGTCCATGTCTAACTAGAATTAAAAACCAGTGTCAAAAAGGTAGGTTTTTAGCCATGTCTTGAACTTTTCGGCGGTCCGAGCAGTTTTAATTTGCAGAGGCAAAGAGTTCCACAATTTAGGAGCAGCCACTGAAAACGCTCGGTCACCTTTACTCTTCAGTTTGGCTCTTGGGACGTTGAGAGCCATCAGAGAGGACGACTTCAGAGCTTTAGCTGGAGAGTAAATGTTGATGAGCTCACATAGATATGGAGGCGCCAAGCCATTTAAAATCTTAAAAACAAACAATAAAATCTTAAAATCAATTCTAAAGCAGACAGGAAGCCAGTGGAGAGAAGCTAAAACTGGAGTGATGTGTTCATGCTTTCTGGTCTTAGTTAAAAGCCAAGCAGCAGCATTTTGCACCAGCTGTAGTCTATTAAGAGATGACTGATTCAGACCCACCTACAAAGAGTTGCAGTAATCAAGCCAAGTCATTACAAATGCGTGTATGACTGTTTCAAAGTCTTTAAGGGGCAGATACGGCTTAACTCTGGCCAGTAGTCTGAGCTGGAAAAAGCTGATTTTGACAACAGAACTAATTTGTTTGTCAAGCTTGAAAGCACTGTCAATAATCACGCCAAAAGTTCTAGTAAATGGTCGAACGTAGGACCAAATAGGGCCAAAAGTGCCAGCACAGCCATCTATGGAGCTAAATCAGGGTCAAATGTTTTGTACTTGAAAAAGTAAAATTTGAAACTGAAATTTCAAGTTTTGATCTTGAATTTTGAAAAATACATCAACGTATTCAAAATAAAAATAAATGTACAAAAACTCTGGTAATTATTTTGAATAAATCAATATTTTCATTTTTAACTTTCATATGTTTTGATATTTGGGATCCTATTTCTTTCAGTTGCATGTTTTATCTTTTCAGATTCAGATCTTAGTTTTTTTTACAGTTTCAAATCTTTTTTTCAGTTTCAGATCTTTCTTTTTCAGTTTCAAATCTTTTTTTCAGTTTCAGACTTTTGACCCTGATCTAGCGTGGCATCAACTGAGAGGGGTGTGGCATCATGACAGACAGCTTAACCAAAAGGCTACAGACCTTCCCCTATCATGTTGCCTTCAGGGAACGCAGGATCTAAAACGATTCGGCTACGCCACATGATTGGCAGTGAAAAAACTGCTGTCAGTGTCAAACTTCCATTTGCACACCATGCACGAATATCCTGCAGGGCTAAAACTGTTTTAATTTCCAAGGCTGTTTAGATGTGAGATGTGGAAGCTGTTTTAGACAGTACTGAGGACCAACTGTAGTACAGGAGCGACAAAATCACGCCAGATTGTGCACAGACACCCACACTTTAAGTACTGAAATGTCCGACACGTAGCACTGGACCCAGCACACAGGTGAGAAAAGTAAGGTTGGGAAATCGTGATAAATATCAAAATGAGAGGTCGTTTTGTGTTTTTTTCAGCACCCCATGCATTCCTGCAACCACAAAACAGCACTACCTTTATTCAAATTAACAGCATTATCTGTTTTTCACGCAGTACATAGGCTAATGTTACTACCTACTACTGCGTTAGCAGCCACTCGATGCTAACGTTAGCTATGCTTAACCTCTAGCTTTGACAATTCACCACTTAAAAAGATGTCAGAAACATTGTATGTTGTTACAAAACGACCTCTCATTTTGATATTTATCACGATTTCCCAACCTTACTTTTCTCACCTGTGTGCTGGGTCCAGCAGGTGAGCCAGCAGAACCGGACGCCATTGCCAGCGGACACTGTGAGGCATTCACAGTGCTACGTGGAAATCAGACATTTCAGTACTTAAAGTGTGGGTGTCTGTGCACAATCTGGCGTGATTTTGTCACTCCTGTACTACAATTGGTCCTCAGTACTGTCTAAAACAGCTTCCACATCTCACATCTAAACAGCCTTGGAAATTAAAACAGTTTTAGCCGTGCAGGATATTCGTGCATGGTGTACAAATGGAAGTTTGTCACTGACAGCAGTTTTTTCACTGCCAATCATGTGGCGCAGCCGAATTGTTTTAGATCCTACGTTCCCTGAAGGCAACATGACAGGGGAAAGTCTGTAGCCTTTTGGTTAAGCTGTCTGTCATGATTCCACACCCCTCTCAGCTGATGCCACGCCCCCCACGCTAGATCAGGGTCAAAAGTCTGAAACTGAAAAAGCAAGATCTGAAACTGAAAAAGAAAGATCTGAAACTGAAAAAAAGATTTGAAACTGTAAAAAAACTAAGATCTGAATCTGAAAAGATGAAACATGCAACTGAAAGAAATAGGATCCCAAATATCAAAACATATGAAAGTGAAAAATGACAATAAATGATTTATTCAAAAGAATTACCAGAGTTGATCATAATTATTTTTAACTTGAAAAAACTTTTTGTACATTTATTTTTATTTTGAATACGTTGATGTATTTTTCAAAATTCAAGATCAAAACTTGAAATTTCAGTTTCAAATTTTACTTTTTCAAGTACAAAACATTTGACCCTGATTTAGCTCCATAGCCATCCAGCCGATCAGGTGACCAAAGACAACAACTTCTGTTTTGTTTTCATTAAGACAGAGGAAGTTCAGATCCAGCCAGGTTTTTAGATCACTCAAACAGTTAAATAAGGGCTGCAGGGAGTCTGAATCATTAGGTTGTAATGGCAAGTAGATTTGTACGTCGTCCACAAAGCAATGAAAGGTGATGCTATGTTTCTTAAAGATGGAACCCAAGGAGGGAGAGTAAAGGACCCAAAATAGACCCTTGGAGCACCCCACAGAAGAGGAAAATTCACCAAGTTTGACAGAGTAACTCCTTTCTGACAAATATGATCTGAGCCATTCAAGGGCAGTACCCTTAATGCCCACACACTTTTCAAGATGGGATAAAAGAATCGAGTGATTGACAGTGTCAAAGGCAGCAGTCAAATCTAAAGGCACTAAAACAGCCGAGTTTCCTGAGTCAGCAGATAAAAGAAGATTGTTTAGCACTCTTAGGAGGGCAGTTTCAGTACTGTGGCGACGTTTAAAACCAGACTGAAACTTTTCATAAATACTAAAATCATGCAAGAAAGATTGCAATTGATTAAAAACAATTTTCTCCAAGACTTTAGCCAAAAATGGGAGTTTTGAAATCGGACTAAAATTGGAAAGAACCGAAGGGTCCAGATTATTCTTTTTTAAAAAGGAGGTTGCACGACTGCATGTTTAAAAGCAGAACGAACACACCCTGTGCTGAGGGATGAATTAACAAGAGTTAAAATGCTTGACCCAACAGTGTTAAAAACATCTTTAAATAAACGAACAGGAATACTGTCCAGGGGGCAGTTTGCAGGACGTAGCTGTTTGACTATGTCAGACAGGTAGGGGAATGAAACCAGCTCAAATTGCTGGAAGACCGCTGGGCACAGAGGGGTCCGACATAGAAGGAATGGAAGGAAGGCTAAGAACAGAGATTTTGTCAGTAAAATACCTCAAGAAATTCTCACACAGAGTAGATGAAGGCACAACATGATCTGTGTCATGAGGATTAATGACAGTTAAAAATGATAAAAAAGAACCTGAGGCCTATGGCTGTTAGCAACAAGGTGGGATAAAAACTCAGTTTTTGCAGTTTCTGATTTCTTATAATTAAAGTGTCCTTTTTCCATTTTCTCTCAGCTTGTTTGCAGGCGTGTCTGAGAGAGCAAGTATAGTCATTCAGCCAGGGCTCAGAAAGTGCTTTAGTGTGTTTGGACCTCAGAGGAGCAATAGAATCCAATATGTCAATGCAAGTAGAGTTAAAGAGGGTCGTGAGGTTGTCGGCACTGAGATCACCGTCATCCAACGTGTACAGGACAGTGTCTCTAAAAGCAGCAGAAAACTGGGAAGCAGTTAACGGGTTAATCGCCCGCTAACTGCGTGCGGAAGCACAGACTGTGACAGACTGGGTGAGGTTAAAAGCAGTGTGCGAAATACGGGGGTCCTGCACCCACCACCCATTTATTCAGTTGACTGCTCTTGTAAGTGCTCCAGATTGGTGCCGTTTTTTGTCGTGTCTGCATTGTAATGCACAACTTTGCCTCTCCTTGTTATAAAACAACGTGCATCCAAACAACTTTAGCCAATGCAACCTCCTATGTCAGTGTTGCTTTATGAGCATATCGGATTGTCAAAAATTGTTAAGTGTGTGCGTGTGTGTGTTGTCATGTAGGCTATAGATTGATTGTCTTGGCTTGCATCCATGAAATATTGTAATATTATAGGCCTACTGCATATTGAGAAAATTTAGATCGGTATTGCGCAACAATCGGAGGTTCTGTCTCTTCCTGCATGCGGTATTGCGCAACAATCGGAGGTTCCCCCCCCCCCACCCCCCCCCCCACCCACAATGATTCAGCAGCGACTGAGAGAGGAGCTGGACAGCGGTGCTTCTTATGCTGTGGTTGGTGTAAGGCGTTGCAAGTCCAGCTGTTTTGCTTATGTTGCTATATGTTGCCAGGGCGGATCAGAGCGCCGTCCCTAGCAACGGGACGGGAAAGTAGTTCTGTTTCTGTATGTGACACGGGGCACTAAAGGGGGGAAATTCAGGGGTAAGCCAAACAACGACACCTGAGGACTTTCAACCCCAAGAAATATTTTAACCTCTGCGATTGGTTTTGGGAAATAGAAAAAGGACACACATGCTCGTTACTGCATGGGCAGAGACATGAGTTATAAAGTAAATTAAAGTTTTTATTTTAAACAATACCCAAAATAATCAAGATAAACAGACAGGGGTTGGAACTGCTGAGGGGAAAAAAGGGTTAATGAGCAAACGAAAAACTCTTAAAAATCAGTAAAGTGTATGAAATTATTTTATTACAAATCTTTTTTTTTTTTAAAAAAAGGCCTCAATACGAAATATTAAGAATCAGTGTACTTGTATCAAAATTCAGCCCAACCACAACCATTAAAAAAAAAAAAGGAAAACTACGCTGAGGCCATATGTGGAGCGGCAGACTACACAGAGGCAGTCCAGGGGTGCTACTACTACTCACCTTCAGTGCAGCACAGCAAACCTCACAGCAAATGGTGCAGTCAATAGTGTATACCCGTGTGTTTTACTCATACAAAAAGTGAAGGGACCTCACCACGGGTGCCTAGCCTCCCAACAATATGGCACTCTGCTTAGGAAAATAACTAAACAAATGGTCAGAAAAACAACAAGTAATCAAATAAACAAGGTAGCAATCAACAAAGTAAAGTAAGGTAACCCAGTTGGTTTAAAACACAAAACTAAAGGCACAACAGTGGGCAAAACAGCAGTGTTATTTTGCAGGTGAACCTGAAAAAGGGGAAACTAAAATTAGCTTGGCTCACTGCATGTTAAAATACATTTTTAAACTAAGCCTACTCACCACCACTGATGGGCAGTAACGCATTAGAAGTAACGCGTTACTGTAATCCCCCTTTTTCAAGTAACGAGTAAAGTAAGGGATTACAATTGCAAAAACAGTAATTAGATTACTGTTACTTTCCCGCAAGCAGGCTGCGTTACTGCGTTACTTAACCGTGATTTTGTTTTGTGAGACTGTCTCGTGAGTGACAATGACGTATGAGCGGCGTGACGTCAGTGGTAAACACTGACACGTGTAGTGATCAACAAGAGACAACATGGAGCGTGGGAGAGAGCAGGACCATGCAGCGTTTAATGCTTGGAATTACCGACATTACTTTGAGTTTGACTCGGTAAAAGGTGACAAAAACATCAGCGTCCGCTGTACACTGCGTGGGAAGAAAACTTTTACCTACAGCGAAAAATTCCACCTCAAATCTGAGCAAGCACCTAGCAAGCCGGCACAGGAATGTGAAACTCACTGAAAAAACCCCAGATCCCCCCACTGACATGACCGCTGCAGCTACCACATCCAATTCCACCGGGCGAACCTCCGAGGGCCCCTCTCCTGCTAAACAGGTGAAAATAGACTTAAGAGCGACAGGACTTAGTGCCGCTGAACTGAAGAAGCTCGTCGCTGGCTATATTGTCGAGGACATGTTGCCCATTTCCACTGTACTCTGAATCGTTCTGACGTATCGTAGAAAAAATACTGACCAAAAGCAGTGTCAAGCTGCCGCAGAGAAAGTCATTTGCAGGATACCTTGAGAGAGAATACAACATAATGGACGCTAATTTGAAGGCTGCACTCGGAGATGTAGACTTTGTTTCCACCACTGCTGACATCTGGACGGTGAATAATAAAAGTTTTATGGGTGTAACAGTTCACTGGATTAATTCCACTTTACAGCGCAACAAGGCCGCCCTAGCATGTAAGAGAATTAGAGGCAGGCACACCTATGATGTAATTGGAGCAGAGATTGAAGAAATCCATTCATCATATGGACTGCATGGCAAAGTTGTTGCCACTGTAACTGATAATGCATCTAATTTTGCCAAAGCATTCAGAGTATGTCAGCCCTGTAATTTGAAGTCTGAATCTGAAAATGAAGAAGGTGATGATGAGGAACCAACTTTTACAGATGTCATAGAAGCTCTTTCAACCGCATCTGGTGATGGACAGTTTAGCCTCCCTCCACACTACAGGTGTGCATCACACACAATTAACCTGATTTCAACAAGCGATGTTGACAAACATCTAAATTCCTGTGCAGACACCAAAGCTGTATATAGGAGTAGTATTGCAAAATGCTCTGCTCTTTGGACTAAAGCAAGTCGATCAACATTAGCCTCTGAACAGGTGGAGGAAGTCAGCCGCAGGAAACTAATGGTACCCACATCCACAAGGTGGAATTCCCTGTACGAGGCCGTTTCCAGAATCATCACAATTCCGATGAATGAGCTTAATCCCGTGTGTAAAACTGGGAATCAAGTGCCTTAATGAAAGGGAGTACCTATTCTTACAAGAGTACTGAACCGTGATGAAGCCCCTGACCGTAGCACTGGACATCTTACAAGGGGATGAGTGGACCTATGGGGCTTTACTACCAACACTCACAAGCCTGATGTCAAAGACACTTGCCCTGAAAGATGACCTCTCTAGAATGACAGCCAGCCTTCCAGATGTCATTGTAAAGGTAAGATTATCATTTGATAATTGATTTGGGTGGATTTGTTGAATTTATTATACCATTCATGATGGGCAGATGTTACACTTGTTTGTTTTAAGCAGTGAGTACAATTATTAAAATGATAGAATATAATGAAAGATCAATTATTCATCCCCTGTTCAATATCAGGGATATTGATCATCATTAATCATGAATATTAATCTTAACATCAACAGAAGATTGAAATAAAGAGGTCAAAACAGCCTCAACCAAAATTAAATCTCATACAGTATTGATAGCACATGAGATGGTTTAGGTCAGTAGAGCCCACAAAATAGTTAAAATAGCTGATTTATATAGTAAAATAAATATATACTTAGTTATATCATATTGTATTTTACAGCCATCAAGATTCGTTTTGATGCTGTACTGGATAGCCAACAAGGACTTCTTGCAGCGGCCACTTGTCCCAAGTTCAAACTTCGATGGCTGAGAGATGAGCGTAGGAGAGAGCATGTGAAGGAGCTTCTGACAACAGAGTGTCGTAAAGCTGCTCCTGCAGCTGACAATGCTAATGTGTCCCAACTGGCAGCCAGCCCAGCTGAAATGGATTTTTTTGATTTTGAGAACCAGCCCACAGAAAGCCTCTCAGCAGAAAAATAAGTAACTGACTATTTAAGGTCAGGGTATGAGCTTGAGATTCTGAATCAGTTCCCAAACCTCAAAAAGATGTACATGAAATACAACACTCCAACTCCATCCAGTGCACCAGTGGAACAGCTGTTCAGTTTAGGTGGATTGGTGCTTTCCCCGAAAAGGAACAGACTGTGTGATAGGAGGTTTGAGAAGCTTCTGCTGATGCGATATAACCACCGTTTCACTCCAAAAGAAAACAAAAAAACATAGGGTCTTGTCAGGGTAGCCATAAAATGAGACTGGACTAACAGCCTAAATGTGGCATGCAACAGCATTTTCTGTTTTGGTAAACTCATTATTACTCCTCTCTGCACTTTGCCAACTGTTAAAAGACGTAAATGTTAATAATTTGGAATACAGCCAGGAGAGACTTTGATTTTAATTACTTTATTGCTGTATTTTATTTACATCTATTCGAATGAAGGATTATACAAAAAAGATTTTTATTTTATATGCTGGAATATGCAGAAATATAAGTTAACAGAAGAAGGATTTGCTTTAGGAAGGAAGAAAACTTTATTTATCCCCAAAGGGCAATTCAGTTTCTACAGTGGTTGACACCGTCATAAAAAACATTCATACGACATAAATCATACATACATAGACATATTATAATAAATAAAACAGAACACTATTTCATTGCCCAAATTCCCGGCTCAGTTCTCTGCATTTAGCAGCCGAATAGATGAAGGAACAAATGACTTGGAATACCGACAGGTCTTCCCAAGAGGCTGCTTATATCGCCGTCCTGATGGCATCAGCGCAAATTCTTTATGAAGAGCGTGTTCCTGATTAATAATGCCTTTTGCCTTTTTACGGACACATCTCTCCCAGAGAGAGTTTAGATCTGTCATTTGTGTACCTATAATTTTAGAGCAGACATTTACAATTTTATTTAGACAGTTCCTGTCCTTCACTGCCAGGCTGTTAAACCAGCAGATGAAGGAAAAAGTAAGGAGGCTCTCAATGTAGGACAGATACACAGAACACAGAATGGGTTTTGAGACACCAAAGGAGCTGATCCTCCACAACAAGTGGATTCTCTAGAATTAGAATATGGTGGAATGTGCAGAAAATAGGTTTAAATGTTCAACAATTTTCTTCAAGTCAGAGACTGTTGCATTTAATTTAATTTTGCTTGATGCAATGTGCATAAAGTTAAAAGATTGAAACTAATAAAACAAGTTTTAAAAAAGAGACTTTCATTTGATTCAATTTTAGATGATGGAATATGCAGAAAGAATAGAATTAGGCTGAAAGGTCTATTGCTTTATAGCGTATTCAGGTTGTGCATCATGTTTTTGAAAAGTAACTTAGTAAAGTAACTAGTAAAGTAACTAATTAATTTTGAAAATAAGTAATCAGTAAAGTAACTGGATTACTTTCTTGGTGAAGTAATCAGTAATCAGTAACTAATTACTATTTCCAAGTAACTTGACCAACACTGCTCACCACTCATGCACCAGACAAACACAGAAAATGCTCTGGTAAGGGCCAAATAGGAATTCCTCACATGGACACCACTGGGACACCAAACACTGCCAGCCACAGCAGAGACAGAGCAGGAAGCACAGGCAGAACAATGGCACACAGGTGCTTTATAGCTTGGCCCTGATTAGGGAATTGGTTGGGGGAGGAGTTGAGTCAAGGCTGCATTCACCAGCACTACACCTTGCTCTTTACTGGGGGAGTATACCCCACCACATGTATAAATAACCAATGTTTTGTCTTAGCTTGCTAACAAGTGTGTTAATATGAAATTTAAATGTGAGTTTCTGATCCAACCAGATACCCAAATATTTGTATTCAGAAACCCTTTCAATACTGAGTCCTGTTAGAGTGGTAACATGCAGACCAATGTCTGCGATATCTCTGGCTCTTGAGAATATCATGAATTTGGTTTTGTTTGCATTGAGGACTAATTTGAGGTTAAAAAGAGAATCTTGCAGTTTGTCAAAAGCTTGCTGGAGAATTGTAATGGCTTTATGTGCAGTTTTAGCACAGCAGTACAGGACTGTATCATCAGCATAAAGATGGGCATACAATTTGTTATAGAGGATGTAATATTGTGAATATAGATTGTGAATAAGACATGACCCAGTACTGAGCCTTGCGGAAACCCTTAAGACAATGGTAAAAACAGGAAGCAATCATTTCCTACAGTCACACATTGTTGTCTATGAGATAGGTAGTCCTTGAACCAATTACAGGAATTACAATAAAAACCATCATCACCTTACCTCTGTATGAGCAAAGCATGGTCAACTGTATCAAAAGCCTTTGTTAGATCCACTAAAAAGGGGAAGCACAGCATTTCCCTTCATCAACAGCAGATATAATATCATTAGTAACTGAGGTGATAGCAGTAACAGTACTATGCTTAGCTCTGAAACCAGACTGGTGAGGACTCCAAACAGGATATATTGAGAGGAATGATTTGAGCTGATTATTGACTAATGATTCCAGGACTTAAGCAAGACAAGGCAGTTTATCTTTATAAACCAGAAACCAGCCTTGCAGTCAAGGAGGTAGCCAAGCTAATGGCGGCAATAACCAACTAGCAAGCAGTGCTGGCAAGAATAGACACCACGGACATGAAAGTGGACTCAAAGTCACAGGAACTGCATAATATGATTCAGATGGCCAGATCACCGCGGTCCGTGTGGAATTCATGGCTAAAATTGACCCGCTAAGTGGTAACTATGCCGATCAGCAGGCTCTTCTAACTAGCCTAGAGGATGCTGCAAACACATACTCCAATAAGGTGGTGAAACTAACTTAAATCAAACTTAAAACTTCAAAATAAATTTGCAGAATTTCCTTCATAGTCTTCTATTTAAGATTTATATCTGCAGTCCACCTTTGAGCCACATGAGGAGAGCTCGTTGGTATATCCAGCGCTTAGTTGTAAATCACACCGTTGTGTATGTTGGAACACAGAGGGTGCTGCTTCAGCGGGGCGGTAGAGAAAAAAATTGCATCAGACAGCACCTACATAAAACTGTCATCAAATAATTATTATTTATTTACTCTGGTATTGGTAATAGGGCCGAAGGTTTTATTTACAACCAAAAAGCAGGCTATGAAACCGAAGTAAGTGACATGTTCCATCTGTCTGTCTATCAATACAGCACTATGGACAGCGTAGCACCTACACACGGACCCCTTAATTTACTCAATTTCATTTATTTAAACACCAAAAAGCATTAAACCACATGTCAGCATAGCTCATGATGACGTGCACAAATCTGGTAGCTTCAGGTGGCACTACATGGCCTGCCCGCTCTCTTTTTTAAAAATCACACATAAAATGCATCCAAAATAGGCAAGCAAGCGATTTAACTCCACCTCAATGTATTTATTCGATCTAATTTTTGAAGTATTTAATATGTACTACATATGTTTTAATGATACATGCATAATAAACAAAGATGGGATTTCTTAAACTATTTCTTTGAAATGTACCTTATCAAGACAATATAAGGTGATGCGGAAATGGCAGCAAAAATAGTTAGGCAAATATTCTCTCTTCTCAAGATCATAAGGTATTCAAATTCAAATTCAAATTCAAATTCAAAGGGGGCTTTATTGGCATGAAAGTTTAACAACAATTTTGCCAAAGCATATGTCCAAACACCGTGTACTGTGAATTGGGTTGCGATGGTTTATCATTTTAAAAAAGTGGGTCCCCAGAAAAAAAGAAAATGGTCTAATGTATTCCAATAAAACTATGTGACCATAAAGACTACTTTTATTATACCTATAATCGGTTTTTATTGGCATTGTCAGAGATGTGTAAATTAATATAAATGTTTTAGCATTAAGGTCATGTTTGGTGATGATGTTGTACTGGACTGAATTATGTTCAGTGGTGTTTTTAGTATTCTGTCCCCCTCATTGTAAGGACAAAAAAATTGAAAACCCTATTAATATAATGTAGTCCAGTACAACACCACCTTTAATTCAATTATTGAATTTACACATTTTCGGCAATGTCACCACGATGGAACATTGGGCTGTTGTGTTGGACTGGATTGAAAAGTGTTCAGGTGTACCTGACCATGGTGTGTATATAACAATGGTAAAATCGAATGTACTCTGGTTTGGTGTACACTGTGTACAACAAAAATATGAAATTATATATAAGTGAAAATTAGAAATAAATAATTTATTCAAAAGAATATCAGAATTCAATCAAAATTACATTTAAATTGAAATCAACCTTTTCCTACTTATTTTTATTTTGAAAATGTTTTTGATTTTTTTTATAATTCAAGATCAAAACTTGAACTTTCAGTTTCAAATTGTATTTATTTATTTTTTTCAAATTAACAAACCTTTTGGCCTTGATCAGGCTCCATAGATCTTGCTCCATAGATTTCCTTGTGTTTGACTTGACTGTCGAGTGTTTATTCTGTAATAGTGTCTCCTGAGTTTCCTGCTTTTGCATGATTCTCGAAGCACTGATGCTATATAAACAAAGTTGATTATTACTGAAATAATGCAATTTAATACTGTTTACTTTTCAACTTAATAAGCACACGAGTAGTATAACAAATGATGAAAGTGTAATATGACCAGTAACTAAGATTACAGGAGCAAAAATATGAAAAATGTCATATTTCCTTCATGTATTTGACATAGTTTCACTAAAGCGCTCATTTAATTACATAATCTTGTTGCACCCCATTCTTCTGCAATGACTTTAAGGCACCCAAATGGAGAATTAGCACTGCTGTTTTCTGTATTTTAAAAACCCTCTCCTTACTCTATATTTGCATAATGGTAGAGGTTAGAAACACAAAGTCGTTTCTATTTTCTTTTACAGACTTTCTGAAAATTTGGTTTAAGTGTACTGAAGCACCTAAATGGAATTCATTTTTATTTTAGCATTTACACCTTCACATTTCCTTGATTTTACTGATTAAAATGTCTATTGTGCAAAAGGCTTGTTCCAGATCCTGTCATTTTTCATGCAACCAGCTGTAGCACCATTTTGTCCTAGAAACAGACTGAGTGTTCACCTGCTCTCCACACCCTAATCAGAGTTTGCAGGGCTCTGTACATTACTGTACAGCACAGAGCATTAAATTCTTGAACATGTTTTTTTTCCTATGGATTTGCATCCATTCCTGTTATCCTGTATACCCTTACCCAACATTAATTTTAGGGTACTAAAAATGTTGCTGTTTTCTTCAAATGGATAATGCGGTGCAGTTAGTTGGTCGAAGAGAGTTTTTCACACAAAGCTGCCGATATTTTCAGTTAAAAAGAATAATAGAATGGAGGGAGGTGAGGCTGAAATTCCTACTGAAGAGTGCAGTAATTGCAGCTCTTTAGAGCAGCGCTGAGATGGCGTAATAGAGAGCATTGTGGCAAAACACATGCACACACACACAGTCGCTCTCTAGGAAAATGAGTATGTCTGGCCATTAGAGTAAGAGAGGAGGTAAACAAAACAAGCAAAGAGATGGAGGGATTGCAAATAACTCGGCTGGAGGAAGAGAAGGTGGTGGTGGTGTTGGAAGTAGATAAGTTGAATATAACAGAAAGTCTAAACACTACAGCTTTGTTTAGCCTGTTCTTCAGCTTTCTCTGCTCTTCTTTCCCCTCTTACTAGATTGCACCACAGGTGAAGGGAAGGTTTGTTTGACCCAAATATTTTTGACCCAACAGATTTGGTCACATTTCAAGACTCCTATAATAAATTCATTATTGAACCAAACTTCATGAATGTTTTTTTTTATGACAAAGTAGTATGTGTCATTCCATCACAGAAAAATGACAGATTCTGCTGTTCTGCGGTTTTATATAGGAGTTATATCAGGGTTAAGATGCTTTGTGAATATTTTTTTTCTTTACGAGGATCTAGTCTAAATTTTAAGAAAAAAAATTGTAGAAAATGAAAATTCTAAGAACTTTGTTATAAATTCATACGTACGAACGTATTATGAATACGCCCCCTGGTTAGGATGGCAATATCCAACTGGTGGTATTCTTGCAAAAAATGTATCAAAAAAAAGGTTCATGTATATGATGCTTTTGATCCAAAACATCAACCCATCGTCACTAAGAAAAACTGCTGTTTAGTGTGAGAATAGGAAAAATTTGCAAAAGATCGTAAAAAGCTACTTTAAACAGAAGATATAAATCTCATATGTGGCTGCCTCCATTACAGCTACTCTGTTAATCAGTTTGCTGAAATCACCAGGCTACATTTTGAATGTTTGCTCTGGGCTTTGGACACTGCATGTAGCCATTATCAGTTTTATTTATATAACACCAAAACATAACAGAAGTTATCTCAGGGTACTTAAACAGTAATGTGCCCATGTCAGTAGGGCACACCAAAAGGGGACAAAATGACCCTGCACTTGGAAAAGCTAAATTTCTAATATCAAAGGTGATATTTATGCTTCCTCTGCTGCCACTGCACTCAGTTCAAATTTCAAACAAGTCTGTATAGCTGGCATTGTGTGTTTCTCAACTTGAACACTTAAAGGAGAAAAAGATTGTCCACATAAACATACAACGTAACCACTAAATCTAATGTGTATAAAAGAATAAAATCAGAGAATTGGACTGAACACCATTTTCTCATCAATTATCCTCAGTTCTATGTTCAGAAGCAACCTTGACTCACAGGAAGAAATCCAGTGTTCTGGGGTGAACAGTGAAAGTTCACAGAAACTAATCTGGCTGCACTGGCGTCTAATATATTTTATAACTGATTTCTGCTATTCATCAATAAATTCTGTAAGACTAATGCACCAAGTGTTGGACTGATGATGGCCAGTTTGAAATAGGCCTGGGTGTCTCTTTCCATTAGTGTGAGACTGTGCCTAAGATGTCAGTGTGAATGTAAATAGGTGTCAGGACGAGGTGTTGACCAGCCACTGGCTTCCACAGGTGATTGGCTTGTTGTGGGAAAAATTGAGTTTAGTATCAGTCAAATATAAATCAATCAATCAATCAATCAATCAGACTTTATTTGTAGAGCGCTTTTCATACATTGTAATGTAGCGCAAAGTGCTTTACAGAGTTAAAAACAGCAACAGCAACAATTAAACCCCCCCCCCAACACACACACACACACACACACACACACATATACACGTACACACCCACACCCAGCTACTTAAAACACAACAGGTAAAATAAAAAAGTGAGTAATAATAAATAAATAAAATAGTAATAAATGAAACAGAGCACTAACAACAGGTATTGCGGAACTGAGGAAATAAATCAAACTCCATTAATACAATAGTGCCTTAAGCTTTATATTGGAAAAACTACTGTGGTATAAAAAATGTTTGTCCTCAGTTGAACCATGTTTTCTTTGTCTTTAGAGTGAGTTCTGCTTGCCTCAACACAGGTTGTTCTGTGTGAGAAATAGATAAACGCTAGTTCAGTATTTTCCTATCATTCACCCCTCGTCTCTCTGACCTTGGATACTGGGACTGCTTGTGCTTAAAGCTCAATGATCACATGTACTTGATTTACTTGTACATGTACTTGTCACAGTCTGCTCATCTCCTGTCTACTGGTATCATTCCACTCACCTGTCTCTGCTCCATTCTGCCAGTCAGCCACACCTCCTCATCAGGCCAACTCTCCACACCTGTGACAGCCCTGGCTGCATTTAAGCCTGCCCCTGTCTCTGCTTCAGTGCCAGATTGTTCTTGTGTCATGCCTGACTTTCCAGCGTTTTTCCCCGGACTGATCACCTGTTGCCGACCTCGTCTGTCCCCGACCTGCCGACCTCGTCTCTGCCCTGGACATTACCTCAGCCTTCTGTCTTCGACCACGAGTTTCGCCTATCCCCTCCTGGTTACACACCTGCTCGGCTCTGCGGCTACACAGCCCACCACTGGACCTGTCTGCCTGCTAGGTAATCCACCTGTTGCTGGCTTTGCCTTCAGTCAGCGACGCCAGACTCACTCCTTCTCAGATCTCGCAGATCACTGTGAGCCAAGACTTTTCTCCCCGTCACTGTATAAACTGTTTAAGACTCCAGTGATAAATAAAGGTCATTACCGACTGATATCCCGTCTGCCTGTGCTGCTTTTGGGTCCTCACCACACCCGTGACAGTACAATCTGGCCAGACATGGACCCAGCACACACGGCTATGGATCGCCTGGAGAAGGTAGAGGCGATGCTCCAGCACCACGAGGCGCTGCTGCTTTCAAACTCAGCAGATGTCCGACTGGCAGTGGCTAAACAGGAGCCGCCGTTTAGCCTCGCAGGTCCAACAGCTCGCCGCAGCTTTTGCTCAAGCTGTCCCTCTGCCTCCGGAACCAGTCCAGCCTCCACCAGCCCCGGCTGCCTCTGCCTCTGCCTCTGCTTCCGCCTCGGAGCCTCGTGTGGGGGTTCCTGAACGCTACGCCGGGGACGCGGAGGGCTGCCGCCCGTTCCTCACGAACTGCTCCATCCTGTTCGCTCTCCAGCCCCACACCTTCGCTTCTGAGGACGCCAGGGTGGCGTTCACCGTGAATCATCTGACGGGGCGCGCTCGGCTGTGGGGAACAGCCGAGTGGGAGCGTCGCACTCCAGCGTGCTCCTCTTTCCAAGCCTTCGCCGCCGAGCTCCGCAAAGTGTTCGGAGAAGCTTCCCGAGGTCTGGATGCTTCTGGAGGGCTTCTGGGTCTGAACCAAGGGTCTCGTTCAGTGGCCGACTACTCCATCCACTTCCGCACCCAGGCTAGCTCCAGTGAGTGGAACCAGGCTGCCCAGTGCGACACATTCCTGATGGGGCTCGCTGACTACATTAAGGACGAACTGATTTCGTACGAACTTCCCACCACTCTCGACGGCATCATCGAGCTGGCGTCCCGCATCGATCGGCGCATTCAAGCAAGACAGCGGGAGAAACATCAGGGGCTCACGGGACGACGCCAGCCCGCCCCCTCACCAGCGGCTTCCGGGGTATTGACGCCTTCTGGCAGCCGGTCTTCAGGGGAGCCTGAACCCATGCAGGTTGGTCGGGCCAGCCTAACTCCTGAAGAGAGAAGGAGACGCCGCGAGGGGAACCTCTGCCTGTATTGTGGCCAAGCGGGACACTTTATTTCCAGGTGTCCGCTAAAAGGGCGGGCTCACCAGGAAGGAAGGAGTTCCTGGTGAGTCATACATCTAGCTCCTCCCCCAGCTCACGATCCCTGTGCCAGGTCCGCCTGCTACTGCCTGAGGGATCCCAGACCCTCGCCACACTCATTGACTCTGGCTCTGATGCCAACATTATGGACTCTAACCTAGCTCAGCAGCTGGGTGTCGGTCGGATTCCCCTGCCAGCTCCAGTCTCCACCAACGCTCTGGATGGCCGACTTCTGGGAACTGTGACCCACATGACAGCGCCTATACAGATGTTAATTTCCGGGAACCACCATGAAACACTCCAGTTTCACATCCTGCACTCTCCTCGTCATCCTCTCCTCCTGGGGTTCCCATGGCTCCGACGTCACAATCCACACCTTGATTGGACCACAGGGGCGATCCTGGGGTGGAGTTCATCTTGTCACCAGATCTGCCTCAAGCAAGCCGCCACACCACAACCTTCTGCCGGGACCAGTTCTTCTACCGATGTGCCGAGAAGTGTGAGTTTCACGCCTCGTCTGTCTCTTTCCTGGGGTACGTCGTAGGGAGAGGGACCGTGGAGATGGACTCAGCCAAGGTTTCTGCCGTCACCACTTGGCCCATCCCTGATTCCCGCAAGCAGCTTCAACGCTTCCTGGGCTTCGCCAACTTCTACCGGAGGTTCATCAGGGGCTACAGTTCGGTGGCGGCCCCCCTCACAGCTCTTACCTCCTCCAAGGTGCCCTTTCTCTGGTCCACGGCCGCCAATGACTCTTTTCAGGCCCTGAAGACACGGTTCACCTCTGCCCCCATCCTCCAAATGCCGGACCCTGAACGGCAGTTCGTGGTCGAGGTGGACGCTTCCGACCTAGGAGTGGGGGCTGTCTTGTCCCAGAGAGCGGCCTCCGACCAGAAGTTGCACCCCTGTGCCTTCTATTCCCGACGTTTGACCCCGGCAGAGAGGAATTATGACATTGGGAACCGAGAGCTCCTCGCCGTCAAGTTGGCTTTGGAAGAGTGGCGACACTGGCTCGAGGGGACTAAACTGCCGTTTCTGGTATGGACGGACCATAAGAATCTTGAATACCTCCGATCCGCTAAGAGACTGAACTCCCGCCAGGCCCGATGGGCACTCTTCCTGACCCGCTTCAACTTTTCCCTCTCCTATCGACCGGGGTCCCGCAACGTCAAGCCCGACGCCCTGTCCCGTCAGTTCTTGGAAAAGGACGGGGACAGGGCCGACCCGGACACTATCCTGCCTTCTTCCCGTCTGGTGGCCACACTCACCTGGGAGATCGAGGAGAAGGTCAGGGCCGCCGCCCAAGACCAGCCCGGACCCAGTGCTTGCCCTCCCAACCGTCTGTTCGTCCCGCCTGACCTCCGATCCGAGGTTCTTCAATGGGCCCACAGCACTCAACTTACCTGTCATCCAGGGATCCATCGGACCAAGGACGTTGTGCAGCGCCGGTTCTGGTGGACATCACTGGATGAGGACATTTGGGATTTCGTCAATGCCTGTCCCACCTGCAACCAACACAAGCCGGCTCACCATGCCCCTGCCGGTCTTCTACATCCTCTGCCTGTACCTCATCGTCCCTGGTCGCACGTTTCCTTGGACTTCGTCACCGGTCTACCACCATCCAGCGGCAGCACTGCTATCCTAACGGTGGTAGATCGGTTCAGCAAGATGGCACATTTCGTGCCCCTGCCCAAACTTCCATCTGCCAAAGAGACGGCTAAACTACTCCTCCTCCACGTCATCCGTCTCCACGGCATCCCAGTGGACGTGGTCTCTGATCGAGGTCCCCAGTTCGCCTCAGTATTCTGGAGGGAGTTCTGCTCGCTCCTGGGAGCCACCGTCAGCCTGTCCTCGGGGTACCGACCCCAGTCCAACGGCCAGACCGAACGCAAGAATCAGGAGATGGAAACGGCACTACGCTGCATGACGTCCCAAAACCCTACTTCCTGGTCTGAACAGCTTCTATGGGTAGAATACGCCCACAACACCTTGACCTGGTTCCGGCCACGCCGCCCCCACCGCCTCCTCGCCTCATCGATGGAGGTCCCTCCTACACTGTCCGTCGCCTCCTGCAGTCTCGCCGGCGTGGGAGGGGATTCCAGTACTTGGTGGACTGGGAGGGTTACGGCCCTGAAGAAAGGTCCTGGGTCCCTGGGAGGGACATCTTGGACCACAATCTCATCAGGGACTTTCATCGACGCAACCTCACCCAGACGTCCAAAACCAGGCCATCTCCCAGACCACATCCTCCATCGGAGTCCCCGAACGACAGCGACGACGCCAAGGACAGGGCGGGCCCCCCCTACTCTGAGGAGGACGACGACGACACCCTCCCCGGGACCAGGGAGGTGGACGAGTATTGTCTGTCCCCGACCTGCCGACCTCGTCTCTGCCCTGGATATTACCTCAGCCTTCTGTCTTCGACCACGAGTTTCGCCTATCCCCTCCTGGTTACACACCTGCTCGGCTCTGCGGCTACACAGCCCACCACTGGACCTGTCTGCCTGCTAGGTAATCCACCTGTTGCTGGCTTTGCCTTCAGTCAGCGACGCCAGACTCACTCCTTCTCAGATCTCTCAGATCACTGTGAGCCAAGACTTTTCTCCCCGTCACTGTATAAACTGTTTAAGACTCCAGTGATAAATAAAGGTCATTACCGACTGATATCCCGTCTGCCTGTGCTGCTTTTGGGTCCTCACCACACCCGTGACAGTACTGTGAAAATGACACTTTGTTTGAGTGGATGGCTCGACCCCCTTGGGAACATAAAGCCATCAGGGGGGCACGCATTACCATGGGTCCAAAAATGGGTGCCTAAAGTTGAAAAGAATTGAATTTCAGTCAGCACATTCACTTTTAATGATTTATTGCAGCATTATTATATGAATTATTAAATATTGGTTAATTGTAGTTTGGCAGTGTGAGTCTGCTCATGTGATGCTCTGCAAGCCTGATGCAGACTGTTCCTGAGCTCACAAGCAGAGATAAGTAGCATAACCTGGATGTCGCCTGAAATACCAACTGAGTATATTATGTCAGTGATTCCCCACTAATAAGCTCAAAAGAAAGAGCTTTGTTGAGTATATACACATTTCCTCTGCATTTCTAGACAATCTTCTAGTACATTTTAGCATTTAGGCTTACAACAAGATAAATCTAGGAATCCGGAGGTGGTCGTTGTTGATTAGTATACAGCTCCCTTTCCTTAATTGAAAAGGTATCAGTCCTGCAATAAAATAAGTAACTATAATTAATATAAGTAACTAACACAAGAAAAGTTCTGTATTCCTGTAGTTTTCAAACCTTCTGTTTAGATTTAGTACTATTCACGACAACACATTGTGTGTATTCTTGCATTTCTTTCCTCATAAAACCCCTTTTTTTAAAACTCACTTTTTTTATGAGTTTTGAAGCATTGTTTTTGTGCTAGCAGTTTTCTTAGTAACTGCCTTTGCTGGCTCATTCCTGCATATCCTGGCCTGTTACAGCCACCTGCTGATCAGTAGTATAAAACCATTGGCAGGACTGTGTACACACAGGTGAATGTGCATCTTTGTGCGTGTGCAAAACATAAAGAAAACAGGGACCAACCCATAGAAAA
This sequence comes from Pagrus major, assembly GCF_040436345.1. Lineage (NCBI taxonomy): Eukaryota > Metazoa > Chordata > Actinopteri > Spariformes > Sparidae > Pagrus > Pagrus major. The sequence continues at coordinate 1,618,847 of NC_133218.1, read as the reverse complement.
TCAGCTCCATGAGGGTAAAGAAAAACTCCACAGGGAGCCGTCGGAAGACTTTACGAAGTGAAAAATAACACAGATAAAGGATTGCTCAGAAAATCATGCAGAATTAACAGCTGCAGCTGAATAAGCTTTAAGATGCTTTGAGTCTGTTTAAGTTGCCTTTACCAAATAGTTCACACTCTGAGACATTATTGATAAAAGTACTATTTTCTTTTCTACAAGTAGTGAGACCGTAGTGTAAAAATACTGTCAGAAGTGAATGTCCTATATTTAAACTTTATTTAAAAGTAGAGTATTAGCAAAACGTACAAATATTGAATATACATGTACTAATAACGCAGAATGGCTTCCATGGAGTTTTATGATGTATTATCGCCATATTGTTATACAGCTGGATTAATATGAGTGATGCATTGTCAGCTAAGAGTATTTTAATGATCTGTAGCTGATCTCGTTGAAGACAATTTCACTACTTATACACTGATGGGTAGACGATGAAGTCACATGAAATAGAAATACTCAAGAAATTACAAGTATCGTACTCAAAATCATTAAAAGTGTCAAGTTTAATTCCACCGCTGCTGATCACTCTCAGCAGCCCCCATGACTGATAAACCCCAGCGCATGCTACCTGCTCAGCACCAAAGAACTAACAGTTACCATCCTGTGGTGGAGACATCAAGAACAGAGGACCCAGATATTTACTTAGGGAGACATAACTGGGAGTGAACATTGTTCTTGGAATCAACAAATGGAAAGGAACATGACTCCAGTGAGTGAATGTTAATGAATTAATTAATGCCATACTCTGGGAGGTTGTGTATCTGATG